>NW_028234426.1:4013343-4030843 GCF_977035675.1 Penaeus japonicus | reverse complement strand
AAGAAGAAGAAGAAGAAGAAGCAGAAGAAGAAGAAGAAGAAGAAGAAGAAGAAGAAGAAGAAGAAGAAGAAGAAGTCGAACAAGAAGTCAAAGAAGACGAAGAAGAAGAAAGGATGAGGAGAAGGAAGAGCAAACCGAAATGAAAGAGGGATTTTCCGGTTAATTAAAAAAAAGAAAGTGTCGTGTTATGAATTAAGTTGCCTCGCGCGTAAGCCAAAAAAAAAAAAAAAAAAAAGTGTTTCTGGGTTTATAGCCATCGAGAGCGAGAGCACTTGGGACTATTTACGTGATGAGGCTAAACGGAGGTAGTGGTGAGACTATTGGTGTGATGACGTTGGTGAGGCTGTTGGTGTGATGACGGTGGTGGGGCTGTTGGTGTGATGACGGTGGTGAGGCTGTTGGTGTGATGACGGTGGTGGGGCTATTGGTGTGATGACGGTGGTGAGGCTGTTGGTGTGATGACGGTGGTGGGGCTGTTGGTGTGATGACGGTGGTGGGGCTGTTGGTGTGATGACGGTGGTGAGGCTGTTGGTGTGATGACGGTGGTGAGGCTGTTGGTGTGATGACGGTGGTGGGGCTGTTGGTGTGATGACGGTGGTGAGGCTGTTGGTGTGATGACGGTGGTGGGGCTGTTGGTGTGATGACGGTGGTGAGGCTGTTGGTGTGATGACGGTGGTGAGGCTGTTGGTGTGATGACGGTGGTGAGGCTGTTGGTGTGATGACGGTGGTTAGGCTGTTGGTGTGATGACGGTGGTGGGGCTGTTGGTGTGATGACGGTGGTGAGGCTGTTGGTGTGATGACGGTGGTGGGGGTGTTGGTGTGATGACGGTGGTGGGGCTGTTGGTGTGATGACGGTGGTTAGGCTGTTGGTGTGATGACGGTGGTGGGGCTGTTGGTGTGATGACGGTGGTGGGGCTATTAGTGTGATGACGGTGGTGGGGCTGTTGGTGTGATGACGGTGGTGAGGCTGTTGGTGTGATGACGGTGGTGAGGCTGTTGGTGTGATGACGGTGGTGGGGCTGTTGGTGTGATGACGGTGGTGGGGCTGTTGGTGTGATGACGGTGGTGAGGCTGTTGGTGTGATGACGGTGGTGGGGCTGTTGGTGTGATGACGGTGGTGAGGCTGTTGGTGTGATGACGGTGATGAGGCTATTGGTGTGATGACGGTGGTGAGGCTGTTGGTGTGATGACGGTGATGAGGCTATTGGTGTGATGACGGTGGTGAGGCTGTTGGTGTGATGACGGTGATGAGGCTATTGGTGTGATGACGGTGGTGAGACTATGAGTGTGATGAGGGCATACAGTGTGGTGACGGTGGTGGGGCTATTGATGTGATGACGGTGGTGAGACTATGAGTGTGATGAGGGCATACAGTGTGGTGACGGTGGCGTTATTGTACGAAGTGACACTGTATCATGTGATTTTTAACAGGGAAACCATCAATTCCAGCTCTATCAATAGCACAATATCTTCGATGATTGGCAAGCGATTGTCCAATCTCCGAAGTGGGAATTTATTTATAGAATCACACTTTAACAAATAGATATAGATTTATCCGGATTCTCCCACGTGTGAGATAGCAGGTTAGCAGATTGTTGTTGTTATTTCTTCTAAAATGGCGGGATTTTTCTAAAATGGCGGCCGTTTGTGTTTTCATATCTCAGCGCTCTTCTTCATAACGGTCGTTAAATTAAAATTATATCGTTAATGCGTTTCTTCTTCTCCTTTTTCTTTTCTTTTTCTTCTTTTTTGATGGTTATTTATATTATTATTCTCATACTCTATTGTATAGCGGATTTTTTTCTTTTTTTCTAGCGTGATTGGTTTTGATTTCCGTTATTTTATTGTTGTTAATTTTTCAATTATTTTATTTTCTTTTCATTCATTATTATTGTTATCATTATTATTATTTTTCATTTTTTACATCCCTTATGTACCGGATTTTCGTGATAGCAGTTGTCAAATAAAGATAATAAAACTATCATTATTTATCACACAGTTATTCATAATAAAAACTGTCATTATTTATTACACCGTTATTCATAGCGTTATCAATTTTGTCCTCGTTTGTCATTCCTTTTCTTCTCAACCGATCTTATTACTCCTCATCTTGTTTACATCTTGTACAGCTGATCGGAGGATTGAAGACCGCCATGATAAACGGTCTGTATCTCACGAAGTGCTCTTGACTGGAGTGTTCTAGAGGATGTGAATGTATGAAGTGGAGTGATGTTACTATTAATAATAATTAAAAAAAAAAAGAAACAAGCCAAGTTGCTGGTGTGTGTTGCATTCCTTTCGCTTCTTCGCCTCTCGATGGATGGATGGATAGATGGATGGCTTGCAAGTTGATTTTTTCCTAAAGCCTCAAGACATCCTTTTCAAGAAATAGCTTCGTATCTAGTTGGGCCCCCCATCCTTCCTTCCTTCAAGTCTTCAAGTAAAGGATCTCTTGAAGTCGTTGGTATTTCTGGTATTGATGTGGTCGCGTTGGCTTGTTTTTCCTTCGTTGTGATGTAGCTGTGGGTGGTGGTAAGCTGCTTATGTGATTTGCGTTTTCATTTTCCTTTGTCAAAGGGGATGGTTTTATTTGTCTTATCCTCTCCCTTTCCTTCCCTTCCCTTTCCTCCCTCCTTATCCTCTCCCTTTCCTCCCTCCTTATCCTCTCCCTTTCCTCCCTCCCTTCTTATCCTCTCCCTTTCCTCCCTCCCTCCTTATCCTCTTTCTTTCCTCCCTCCCTCCTAATCATCTCCCTTTCCTCCCTTCTTATCATCTCCCTTTCCTCCCTCCTTATCCTCTCCCTTTCCTCCGTCCTTATCCTCTCCCTTTCCTCCCTCCTTATCCTCTCCCATCTATCCTCCCTTTCCTCTCTTTTCCACCCTTCTCACCCCGCCTCCTTCCATCCCATCCCACCCTTAATCTTCCTCCTCCCCCTCGCCTTTTCCTCCCTTTCCCTTCATCCCTTCCTCAACCCCTCCTTCATTCCTCCCCTCCACTTCCCTCCCTCTCTCCCTCCACACCCTCCCTCCCTCCCTACACCCCCTCCCCTTACCCCCCTCCCCCTTCCCTCCCCCCTTCCTCCCATCTTCCCCCACACCCTCCCTCCTCCACACACCCTCCCCTCCCCTAACTCCTCCCTCCTCCCCTCCCCTCCACCCACCCTTCTATCCCTCCACAAAACAAGAAACCTTCCTATAAGCCAAGGTGCCGTTCCCGCTATCTCCCGCAAGCTCCCGCAATCTCCCGCAAGCTCCCGCATTCTCCCAAAAGCTCCCGCAATCTCCCGCAATCTCCCGCAAGCTACTGCAATCTCCCGCAAGCTCCCGCAAGCTCCCGCAATCTCCCGCAAGCTCCCGCAAGCTCCCCCAAGCTCCCGCAGACGAAACAGACTCCAGTCGAGCGGACGTTGTTGACAAGCCGTCGATGATGACTCAGCCCCGCGCGACCGGCCGGCGGGATTGACCAAGTTGAGCGTAACGGAAGTCGGGTGGAGTCTCGCCAGCCACAGGTGCGGGATGGGACGGGATGCCGGAACCGCTTACGTCACCGGCCAGGGCAGGGCAGGGCAGGGCAGGGCAGATCACCTTTTCCTCCTCCGATCTCCTCTGCCTGCTCTTCCTTCGATCTCCTCTTTCTCTTCGTATTTCTTCTTGTGTTCATCTTGTTTCTCCTTCTCCTTCTTCTTCTTCTTCTCTCTCTTTCTTTCTTTCTCTCTCTCTCTCTCTCTCTCTCTCTCTCTCTCTCTCTCTCTCTCTCTCTCTCTCTCTCTCTCTCTCTCTCTCTCTCTCTCTCTCTCCTCCTCCTCCTCCTTCGTTCTCTTCTCATCTATGTCTTCTTCATTTTTATCATCAATATTCTTCTTCTTTTCTTACTCACTTTTACTCCTCCTCCTCCTCCTCCTTATCTCCTTCCTCCTCCTCCTCCTCCTTCCTCCTCCTCCTTATCTCCCTCCTTCTCCTTATCTCCTTCCTCCTCCTCCTTATCTCCTTCCTCCTCCTCATCTCCTTCCTCATCCTCCTCCTTCTCCTCCTCCTCCACCTTATCTCCTTCCTCCTCCTCCTCCTTATCTCCTCCTCCTCCTCCTCCTTATCTCCCTCCTCCTCCCCCTCCTCCTCCTTCTCCTTATCTCCTTCCTCCTCCTCCTCCTCCTCCTCCTCCTCCTCCTTCTTATCTCCTTCCTCCTCCTCCTCCTCCTTATCTCCTTCTCCTCCTCCTCCTCCTTATCTCCTTACTCCTCCTCCTCCTCCTCCTCCTCCTCCATCTGCCCCGCCAGATGCCTTACAAGGAGTGACAAGCCCTACCCAGTACTTACAGGTTTCTTTGGGTGGTTCTCCTTAGGAAAATTCTTGTACTATTTCGATTTTTGGATTAAATCGAGGGAAAAAGTGTGCATATATTTGTTTTCTATTTGTTTTATTTATTTAAAAGTAGTGGTTATATTGATAAAGTGTATGACAGATATTTTCCTCCTGTAACATTCAGATTGGAGGATATAAAAAGAATCTTGGTATGACATTAGAATCCTCACTTACTGATTCTTATCAAAGTTGACACTTCAGGACAACTTATTCGGGTATATTCAAAGTTGTTGTTTTTTTCTTTGTGATATTATGAGTCAAAGTTGGACAAGAGTCATAAAAACTGGAATTTTATTTTTTTGAGAACAACAGTTTCAAAAGATATGACAGGTCTAGTATGCATAGGTTTCGTTCAACATTCTTTGTATTATCTTTATAGTTTTGTTCAGTTGTTCAACACCGGATATGGAGACGGGATGTGTTCAGTGCTTTTGGTTATATCGGAAATGTCTAAAAGAAAAAAAAATCTATTTTAGGAAAGATATATTAATGAAAAAATTACATATGCATCGAAATCATATGGAAAGATAACTAAATGAATACAGACATACACACACACACACACACACACACACACACACATATATATATATATATATATGTGTGTGTGTGTGTGTGTGTGTAAACATTACATAAGTGAACATATATGAACAAAAAACGATTTTATGAATCGGTGAGTCAGTGAGAACCTCCAGCATTAGATATCAGTCTTCCAAAATAACTCAGTAAGTACAAGATAAGATGTTCATTCAACGTAAATACAGTCTGCATTGAAGTGGATGAGTCCGTAAATAAATAACTCAAGGAATTAAGGATAAGATGCCTTTGTGAAGGAGCAATGTAGTGGGCGTGTGGCCTCATTCACGTTTGCATGATTGCACGTTTCAACTTCGAATTGAGTGAGGTAAGGGTGGGGGATTTGTGGGGTATGTGTGTGTGTGTGTATGTGTTGTGTGTGCTTGTGTTTGTGTGTTTTACTCTTTGTGTTGTGTGTGTGTGTTTGTTTTCCTCTTTCTGTGTGTTTTGTGTGTGTATGTGTGTGCGTGTGTGTGTGTGTTTTCCTTTTTTGTGTGTGTATGTGTGTGTGTGTGTGTGTTTTCCTCATTGTGTGTGTGTGTGTTTTCCTCATTGTGTGTGTGTGTGTGTGTGTGTTTTCCTCATTGTGTGTGTGTGTGTGTGTGTGTGTTTTCCTCATTGTGTGTGTGTGTGTGTGTGTGTTTTCCTCATTGTGTGTGTGTGTGTGTGTGTGTTTTCCTCTTTCTGTGTGTTTTGTGTGTGTATATGGGTGTGCGTGTGTGTGTGTGTTTTCCTCTTTGTGTGTGTATGTGTTTTGTCTGTGTATGTCTGTTTATGTGTGTATATATGCGTCTATGCGTGCACGTACATACGTATATGTATGTATTTACGTGTAAAACTCTTGATTGCTAAACAAACCATGTTCGAAAGAATTAATTTGATCTTTCAGTAAACATAGGTCCAGAAGACGAGACAAACTAGAGGTTAACATGAGATTTTATCATCTTAGACTTATTATTAACATGCGGGCTAGATTCTTCTTACGTGTTATACTGTCGTCAGCTAACCCGTGTGAGAATGTTTACGTCTTTCAGGATTTTATTATTATTATTATTATTGATAGTGTTAATGGCTGTTATTGGTGTTATCATTATTGATACTTTTGTTATTGTGTGGGGTATTGATATTAAATTTAGTATTGTTATTATTGTTGTTATTATCATTGTTATCGTTATTACTATTATCATGATTGTTATTGTTATTATAATTATTTTTTTCTTCATATTATCATGACTAGCATTATCAACATTATCATGAATATTATTTCTATAATGTTCATATCATTAGCACTACCATTAGTAATAACTATTCCATTATGCAGACCACATTGCATCATTTAAAAGGAATAATAACGAAGGATATAACACAGTAACCTGGTGAGAGATGAGGGGAAGAGTGAGGGGAAGGGCAAGGGGTAGAGGGGAGGGTGAGGGGAAGGGCAAGGGGTAGAGGGGAAGGGCAAGGGGTAGAGGGGAGGGTGAGGGGAAGAGCAAGGGGTAGAGGGGAGGGTGAGGGGAAGGGCAAGGGGAAGGGCAAGGGGTAAAGGGGAGGGTCAGCAACGGGGTGAGAAAGGGGAGAGGAATCGGTAAGGAGGTAAGAGAGGGGATAAGAGGGGAGGGTTCGGTAATGGTGGAGAAAGGGAGATGAAGGATGGGCGAAGAAGGAGGGAGGGGAGGGAGGGGTGGGGAGAAAGGAGAAGGAGGAGAAGAGGAGGAGAAGGAGAGGGAGGGAGAAAGGAGAAAGAGGGGGGAGAGAAGAGAGAGAGAGGGGAGAGCGAGCGAGAGAGAGAGAGAGAGAGGGAGGGAGGGAGGGAGGGAGGGAGGGAGGGAGGGAGGGAGGGAAGAGGAGAGAGAGAGAGAGAGAGAGAGAGAGAGAGAGAGAGAGAGAGAGAGAGAGAGAGAGAGAGGATTTCCGGAGAGAACACTTGCAATATCGGCATACCTGTTTGATTAATCATCATTTCCCGGATATTTTAAATATTTATATATATATACATACATACATATGTATATATAAATATATATATATATATATATATATATATATATATATATATATATATATATATATAGATATATATATTCTCAGCGCCCTCTTTTGCGCAAGAGGCCGCCAACCCCGACAAGCCCACGAAAATCGGATCTGAGTCCGTAACAATTATTAATAACACAACATAACTCCTATCATTATCAACCATACGAAATATCAATGTGAAGAAATAAACGAATAAAAGAACAACTTCCGCCACACTGACACTCGACAGATCAAGAGATGTTATCTGCCAAAGGGAGGCTGGAGGCTTCAGTCCCAAGAGCCGAGGTTGAAGCCATCTCAGCCTGGGGTCGGAGCGGTGGGATCTTCGACCTGGTCAGACCCTCTTGAGGTTTTCGATTTATGTATATATATATATATATATATATATATATATATATATATATATATATATATATATATATATATGTATATAGATAGATAGATAGATAGATAGATATAGATAGATAGAGAGAGAGAGAGAGAGAGAGAGAGAGAGAGAGATAAATAAATAGATAGATAGATAGATAGATAGATAGATAGATAGATGTGTGTGTGTGTGTGTGTGTGTGTGTGTGTGTGTGTGTGTGTAAGTGTGTTTGTATGTATGTTTTTGTATGTATATATACTAAGTTTTATTTATGTGTGTGCTTGTGTGTGTGTGTAAGTGTGTGTATGTTTTTTGTATGTATATATACTAAGTTTTATTTGTGTGTGTGTTTCTGTGTGTGTGTATGTGTGTTTGGGTATAAAGTCGAAATTGAGACAGTTTATTCTTTTATTGTAATTTCTTTATCTTGTCTGCTTTATCTCGTCAGATACTTGGATGATTCAGAATTCGATATTAGTTTTAGTTATTCAATTATCAATTCCGAAAATGATGAATCTCTCTCTTTCTCTTTCTCTTCCTCTCTCTCTCTCTCTCTCTCTCTCTCTCTCTCTCTCTCTCTCTCCCTCATCTCTCTCTCTCTCTCTCCTGTCTGTCTGTCTCCTCTCTCTTCTGTCTGTCTGTCTCCCTCTTCCTCTCCCCTCTCCCCTCTCCCTCTCCCTCTCCCTCTCCCTCTCCCTCTCCCTCTCCCTCTCCCTCTCCCTCTCCCCCTCCCCCTCCCTCTCCCTCTCCCTCTCCCTCTCCCTCTCCCTCTCCCTCTCCCTCTCCCTCTCCCTCTCCCTCTCCCTCTCCCTCTCCCTCTTCTACGATTATACTCAAAGGAAAGGGTGTTACGATTACACTTAAATGAAAAGGTGTTACGATCATATTTTAAGGAAAGGGTGTTACAGTCATATTTATTAAAGAAAAGGTTGTTACGATAATACTCAAAGGAAATGGTGTTACGTAATGAAATCAAGGATAGTGTTTGTGTGTTTGTTGCCGAAACGTAGAAGTCAGTTTGTATAATAAGTATTAATACGAGACATCAGGAATTAAATACGACCCTTTTCTTAATAACTATTGGTATTAAACCACACGAAGTAAAGTTAGTAGTTTGCATAATGACCGTTAAGTAATAAACAGTTTGAAATGAAGAAATAACCATAAGATTTTATTTAAATGTAGAAATTATGTTAATGTAGAAATATGGAAAATTAGAGGGAATATGAAATGAAAAAGGTATCGTATATGTAAATAAGAATGATGTTACAAAAGTTATGAATGAGAATGAATGATTTCGTAATGCAAGAGATTGGCTTTTCAATATTGCATCTTCCGAATGTCGTAATTATGATGATGTTATAATAAATAAACGCTAATTGGGTATCCTGCTTTGTGTGATTAGGGTATGATAATGTGATTATATGATTAATTGTTATTTTTCCTATTATTGTTGATGTTGTCACATCCTTGTTGCTTTTGTTGTTGGTACTGGTGTTGTTATCATGAGTGTTATCATTATCATTATTTTCATTATCAGTTGTTATTATTATCATCATCATTGTCGTTTTTATCGTTATTATTATTATTATTATTATTATTATTAATATTATAATAATAATAATTATTATTATTATTATTATTATTATTATTATTATCATTATTATTATTATTATTATCATTATTATTACTATTATTATTATTGCTTTTATTATTATTATTGTTATTATTATTATTATTATTATTATTATCATTATCATTATTATTATTATTATTATTGCTATTATTATTATTATTATTACTATTTATATTATTATTCTTATCATATTTTTTATCAATATCATTACTACTTTTATCATTATTATTACTATTATTGTTGCTGTTATCACTAGTATTAGTTTATTAGCAATATTGTTATTCCAATTATTCCTATCGTGTCATCATCCTCATCCTCATCTTCATGTTCATGTTCATCTTCATCTTCATCCTCCTCCTCCTCCTCCTCCTCCTCCTCATCATCATCATCATCATCATCATCATCATCACCACCACCACCACCACCATCATCACCATCATCATCACCACCAACATTATTTTCATCCGTGATAATATCTACAATACCTGATATTGACATTTGCAAAGATGATACGCCTAGAAAATAAGAATGATGCAATAATTCAGATAATAAGACACAATAAAGTTCTGATTACAGCAACATGGAGTGATTACCTAAGTCTAATTTTAGAATTTGATACAACCTATTAACCTAATAACCTATAGGCCTCCATAAATTAATAAATTAATAAATACATCAGTGCCATGTCAGTCCTTGCATTTGCCTCTTGCATAGACGCGAATGCAGAGTGTTAATAGGCCTATTCCATATAAAGAAAAAAAAATCAGGTGGCAATGCAATGATAAAACACTGACATATATATCGAGAGAGTGAGGTCTGAGGTCATATATTGTGTTACATGCCCTTACGTAATGAGAATGTCTTCGCTTTTCAACTTGCAATATGAAAATGCATCGTTTTTTCCTCTATTGTTCGTAGTAATTCGTCAAAGTTATATTTGTTATAGATTTTCTAAGATTTTCGATGTTAACATAGAATTATTTTTTATGAATATGGCATAGAGTTAATTACTTAAGCCCATTTTTTATGATATAATTATCATTGGTAATTATTATTTGAATAGAAGGGTAATTATCACGATAATAAGGAAAACAGTAATAGTAATAATAACGTTAGTGATATCTAGATATATAATACAGATAGTTAAAAGATACATAGAGAGACAGACAGATAAAAGATACATAGAGAGACAGATAGATAAATAAAGTAATAGACAAATAGAAGATGATACATGAAGAAGCAGACAAAATAAATTGATAAACAGATAGACAGATAGATAAATAAATTGATAAACAGATAGATTGATAAATTAATAAATTGATAAACAGATAGACAGATAGATGAATAAAGTGATAAACAGATAGAGAGATAAATAGATAGTCTCAAAAACAAACAAGCAAACAGCACCAGTATCACCCCATGATAATGATAACAGTTATCAAGAACCGATGACAATAATTAGAGGTTAATCAATCAAGAGTAATAAGAGGTGTCCCAAGAGGTGTGAAGGTCAGATTCCCCTTCGTGACCTTTGAACCGGAAGGAGGAGGGGGAGGGGGAGGGGGAGAGTATGGAGTGGGGGGAGGGGGAGGGGGAGAGGAGAGGATGGAGTGAGGGTGAGGGGGTGGAAGGGGGGGAGGGGGAGAGGAGAGTATGGACTGGGGGATGGGGTGGAAGGGGAAGTGAGTGTAAGGGGGGAAGGGAAAGGAGGAAGAGAGGAGAGTATGGAGTGGGGGAGGAGGTGGAAGGGGGAGTGAGTGTAAGGGGTAGGGGGAGGGGGAGAGGAGCGTATGGAGTGGGGGGAGGGGTGGAAGGAGGAGGGGTAGGAGGGGGAAGAGGGGGAGAGGAGAGTATGGACTGGGGGAGAGGGGGTGGAAGGAGGAGTAAATGTGAGTGGGGAAGGGAGGAGAGAAGGAGAGAGAGAGAAAGATAACAAGAGAAAGAATGGGAGGGGAATGGGAAGAAACAAACAAACAAACAAGAAATACACCAAGAACGAAACGAGAAAAAAAGAGACAAGCTGAGAGAAAAAAGCGAGAAAGACAAAACAAAAAATAAATAGATGGATAAAAGAACAGCTTCTCGTGGACAAGAGGTGAAGAGGTCAACCTTGACGCCCCTCCTCTCCTCTCCCCTTCCCTCCTCTCCCTTCCCTTCTCCTCCCTCCTTTCCTCTCCTCCCCCCTTCTTCCTTCCAGGTCCCCATCCCCTCTCCAGCTCCTTCCCCTCCCCCATCCCCCCTCTAGCTCCTTCCCCTCCCCCATGCCCCCTCTAGCTCTTTCCCCTCCCCTCCCCCACCCCAACCCCTCCAACTCCTTCCCCCATCGCCCTCCCTCCAGCTCCTTCCCTTCCATCCCTCCCCACCCCAACCCCTCCCCCTCCTCTCCCTCCAGCCCCTTCCCCATCCCTCCTTCCCCATCCCTCTCCCCATCCCTTCCCCCTCCCACAACCCTCTTCCCCCACCCCCTCCTCCCCACCATCCTCTCCCCGCCCCCCTCGAGATGATCTGACCCCCCCGCCCCCCTCGGAACAATTATCCACCGGACCGAACAATAGTCGCTCGTCAGTTCTTTGCCGGGAGAGATAACGAGGGGGAAAAAAATAAGCGAAAAACTTCCCCCTCGTAACCACCGAATGGGCGGGGGGAAATTACGGGCGTATGAAAGGGGGAGGGAGGATGGGGGGGGATGTTGGAAGGGGGTTGGAGGGGGGGAGGAGGGGATGTTGGAAGGGGGAGGGATGGGGGGGGGATGTTGGAAGGGGGTTGGGGGTTGTAGGGGGGTGACGGATGACGGCGGGTGGTTTACGGGGAAAAGTCGCGGGCGGAGAGTGGGCGGAAGGTGTGTTTGTGGTCTTCGGTTAGAGGGAGGGAGGGAGGGAGGGAGGAAGGAAGGAAGGAAGGAAGGAAGGGAGGGAGGGAGGAGAAAGAGAGGAGGGAGGAATGGAGTGGGGAAATAGGAGAGAGGAGGGAAGGGGAGAGGAGGGAAGGGGGAAGGGGAGAGGAGGGGGAGATGGAGAGGAGGAAGGGAGGAAGTTAAGGGGATTAAAAGGAGGGAGAGGGGAAATAGGAGGGAAGGAGGAAATGGAGAGGAGAGAAGGGGGTAAATAGGAGGGAGCTAGAAGAAGGAGAGGAGGAAGGAAGGAAGGAGAAAGAGAGGAGGGAGGGAGGGAGAAGGAGAGGAAGGAAGGAAGTTTATTTTAGGAAAGGATCGCGTCTTTTTCTTTTTTCTCTCAAATTTTAAACTATTGTGTGTTGGGTTTTCTTGAGTAATAACAGTGTGCGATTTTATGTGTGTGCGTGTGTGTAGCCTGTACACGCACACACACACACACACACACACACACACACACACACACACACACACACACACACACACACACACACACACACACACACACACACACACACACACACACACACACACACAAACACAAAACAAACAAACAAACACAAAACAAAACAAATAAACAAACAAACAAACTACACACATATACACCTACACAATCCATATACACATCATAAAGTAATTTATCTCGCCTTATAAAACCCACCCACATCAAAATGCAACATATTTCCACCATTTCCACCGCGTGCAATGTTACGTCACAACCCCCCCCCCCCAGTTCCAGTACGACCGTTCTCTAAAAACAAACAAACAAAAAAAATATCTTCCGAGGAAAGCTAGTGGACTTTCTTCCATATATAAAAAAGTAGCTTTTGACCACTAAGATTTTTTTTTTTTTTCATTCTGGGAAATACCAACATTCAATGCGTTTGATGAGTCAGCGAAAAGATTTATTGAAATGAAAAGAAAAGAAAATGAAATTAATGTTGTTATTCTGCTTTGGGGATCTGTAATATGCTTTGGAAGGAACTGGTTTGGTGAGAGTGTGTGGCTCTCTGAGGAGGAGGTGGCTCGCTCGCTCTCTCTCTCGCGCACACTCTCTGTGTCTGTCTGTCTGTCTGACTGTCTGTCTATCTATCTATCTATCTATCTATCTATCTATCTATCTATCTATCTCTTTCTCTCTCTCTCTCTCTCTCTCTCTCTCTATCTATCTATCTATCTATATATATATATATATATATTTATCTATCTATTTATCTCTCTCTCTCTCTCTCTCTCTCTCTCTCTCTCTCTCTCTCTCTCTCTCTCTCTCTCTCTCTCTCTCTCTCTCTCTCTCTCTCTCTCTCTCTCTCTCCCTCCCTCCCTCCCTCCCTCCTTCCAGCTCTCTTTGCATTAATATGTTTTCTTTCTTTTATTTAATCGAATGAAAGTCAAATACCGTTATTCCTCCTCCATAGGCAACGTGAAAGAGTTAATGTTTATATTTGTTTTCTCAGAGTTTTTATGACCGTAAGACAATTATGTTTAGATGAATTTAGTTTATTGTTAACTCATTTATTTATTTACTTGTTTTTTTATGTTTAAATGAAGCTCCATATCTCTTTCTTTCATCTATTAGTGTAATTATCATTAGATGAATATATATATTCGGTTTCACATGACCATGAAATATTTACTGTTTTTTCTTGTGATTTATTGCAATTGCTGTTCTGTTGAATATTACAGCAAAATGAATAAATGTTTTTTCTTCTGCTATTTAGATTAGTTGAGCCTAATTATCATCGAAGTCTAATTAATAATTTACTCCATGAATATGTGAATATTTATATCTTCAGATGTCATTTAGTAACCCCTTAAGAGGGACTTAAACACGGAGATGTGTATGTACGTGTGTATGTACGTGTGTGTGTGTGTGTGTGTGTGTGTGTGTGTGTGTGTGTGTGTGTGTGTGTATGTGTTTGTGTTTGTGTTTTATGTGTATGTTTGTGTGCATGTTTGTGTGTGTTTGTGTTTGTGTGTATGTTTGTGTGCATGTTTGTGTCTGTGTGTTTATGTGTACGTGTTTGTGTGTGTGTATGTGCTTACTTGCTTGAGTGCGTGAGTGCGTGTGTGCGAGCATCTGTGTGATCCGGTTTGGTCTTAGTCCACTCCAATCAAATCATCGGTTACACCATCATTAGCTGATGAAACAAACGCTATTCCCGGGGCTCTTTAGGTGTGACGAGGCAGCTCTGCTTCGCTCTTCCTTTTTTTGAAAAGAACTTTCTTTCTCTCTTTCTCTATTTGTCTATTTGTCTCTTTCTCTCACTCGCTTTCGATCTTGCTTTCTCTCTCTCTCTATCTTTATCTCTCTCTCTCTCTTAAACTCTCTTTCTTTTTATCGTTCTGTGTTAAGACCTTTCTTAATTTCTCTTTCTGTCTCTGCCTCTGTCTCTCTGTCTCTCTCTCTCTCTCTCTCTCTCTCTCTCTCTCTCTCTTTATATATATATATATATATATAGAGAGATATATATATATATATAATATATATATATATATATATATATATATCTTTCTCTCTCTCGCTATCCTTCTCTCTCTCTCTCTCTCTCTCTCTCTCTCTCTCTCTCTCTCTCTCTCTCTCTCTCTCTCTCTCTCTCTCTCTCTCTCTCTCTCTCTCTCTCTCTCTCTCTCTCTCCCCCCCCCTCTCTCTCTCTCCCACAAAATACTTTACTTCTGCGTACATCATATATACATTAGCACTTGAGCGTATGTGTGTTTGTAAAAAAAAAAAAAAAAATGTTGGTGTAATTGTTATGTGTGTTTTTGTAACTTCAAAATTATCTTCGCGGTTTGAGGTCAGGCATCTGGTGAGTATGATGAATATTGATTTTTTAGATGAAAATGATGATGATGTGCAGGTTGCAACTAGCAAGAGACTGATAGTTGTATATTGCATATTGCATACTCAGGACATGACCGTAATAGCGGTACTAATGTTTCTAATAATAATGATAATTGCAATCCTGGTTTAATATTGATAAGAATAATGACATACATTTTATGAATTAATGTGTGTTTGTGTGTTTATATATACACATGCATATACATATATGAATATTTTTTCGTTCAATAAGGTGATTTTTTTAATGAATTCTCCGCAAAGGTACCTGTTTCTTAAATACTTCAGGATTTCAAGTGATATTAGAGCTAGAATGAAATTTGGAATAATTATATTAATGTGCTTTTAATTGTCATTATTATCGTTATCTTTGTTAGCGTTATTATTATTATAGTAATTTTCATCATCATTCTTGTTATCGTTATCGTGTTTATTATTATCATTATTATCTTTATCGTTATCTTCATTATTGATATCATTATTATTTTAATATTATTAAAAATTAGAATCCCACAAACATAGATCCCCATCGTTTAAAAAAAACATCCTTCAATAAATATTGATATCAATAATATTGTTGTGGTTATTCTTATCCTTATCACCCTACCTTCATTATTGTTTTGATAAGAACCTTTTCATTATTGATATTAACATCATTATATTAAGTATTAGCACCATCATTTATGGTAATCATCATCGTTGTATTCTATAATTTTTTGGAGTATGGTCCAGTAATTATTAGTATCATGATTAGTATTACTGATATTATCATTCTTATTATTATTATCAGTATCATTATCATCATCAATATTATTATCCTTATCATCATCGTTATTATCATTATCACTATTTATAGTCACCCTTATTATCACCTTATTAATTAATTTACCTATTTATCATTATCAATCATTATCATTGTTGTTTTTATCATTATCATTATAATTAGTAGTATTATCACCATTAGCATTATCACAAATAACGTAATTTTTACAATAATTTTCAGTACTATCATTATAATCATAATGATTAATAATCATAATGCAATTGCGACAAAAAAAAAATTGCAATAATGAAAAAAAAAACTCTTTGTTTACACTTTTTTCCTTGTGTGTCAATGACATGTCTTTTTTTTTTTTTTTTTTTTTTTTTTTTTTTTTGCTGAGTCATCGGCCGGAAACAGTCAAGTATTGGTTTTCAGACCTCGATGTGACATGACTTTGTTCATGTCTTATATCATCTTTCTTTGATAAAACCTAAATTGAAATGTTTATCGGAGAGGGGTCTATATTGCTAGTTTCTAGATTATGTTTTTTATTTTTTATTTTTATTTTTTTATTATATATATATATATATATATATATATATATGTGTGTGTGTGTGTGTGTGTGTTGTTGTGTGTTTTGTTGTGTGTGTGTGTTGTGTTTTTTGTGTTGTGTGTTTTTTTTTTTTTTTTTTTTTTTTTTTTTTTTTTTTTTTTTTTTTTTGGGGGGGGGTGTTTTTGTTTGCTTTGAGAGGTAATCTGTGACATTGATATTATAGCTGTATCATATATATATATTATATATATATTATGACATTGATATTTTACTTGTATTAGGATGATGTACTGGAATTTTTTTTCTTTGTGTTTTTTCTTTATTTTATTTTGTACAAAATAGAATTGCTCTTTATTATTATAGCACAAAGAAAAGGAAATGTTTTTTATGAAATGTTTGGATAATGCGAGTACTTCATTATGTGACTTGCAAATTATGTTATCATCTTTTTTATTTAATATCTTCAATTATCATTATTATTGTCATTATAATCCATCTTTACTATTGTTGTCATTATTTTAGTATTAATATTATCATTAGTATTAGTATTAATACTATTATTATTGGCATTTTCATTACTGTCATAATCATTATTATTATTGTTGTTATCATCAGTATAATCATTATTTTTTTATTACTACTATTGTCATTATTATTGTTATTATTATCATTATTATTGCTATTATTATCAATATTATTATTATCATCATTACTATTATTATTCTTGTAATCACTATGATTATTGTTACTATTGTTATTACTATTATCATTATCAATATTATGATTATTATCATAATGATTATTATTTCTACTATTATCCTTATCAATACCATTATCATCATCATCATCATCATTATTATCATCACCATAATTATCATCATCATCATCATTATTATCATCATTATCATAATTATCATCATAATTATCATAAACGTTATTCCTTTCACTCGGTTGATTGTGAAAAGGCAACCTGATAATCCATCATGAAAAAGAAAGAGAACGAAGGGAAGAGAAAAGAAAAATGAGTGAGGATGAAGGAATAAAGAAAAGAAAAAAACAGAGAGTGCAAAACGAGTGGAAGCAATGAATGAGGGGAGAATATGGATGAGGGGAGAACAGTGAGTGAGAGAATAAGTGAGAGGGGATGCTGCAGATAGAGTAAGAGGAGAGAGGGAGAGGGAGAGGGGGAAATGGATGAGGAGGAGGGGGGGAGAGGGGAGAGGGAAGAAGGGAGAGGGAAGATGGAAGAGGGGGAGGGGGAAGAGGGGAGATGGAGAAGAGGGGAGATGGAGAAGGAGAGAGAAGAAGAAGAAGAAGAAGAAGAAGAAGAAGAAGAAGAAGAAGAAGAAGAAGAAGAAGAAGAAGAAGAAGAAGAAGAAGGAGAAGGAGAGAGAGAGGGAGAGAGAGAGAGAGAGAGAGAGAGAGAGAGAGAGAGAGAGAGAGAGAGAGAGAGAAGAGGAGAGAGAAGAGAGAGAGAGAGAGAG
>NW_028234426.1:4011282-4013243 GCF_977035675.1 Penaeus japonicus | reverse complement strand
TGATGATGGTGACGATGATGATAATAATAAAAAGAACAATGACAAAAAAAAACCGTTATGATGATTATAATGATGATGGTGATGACGACAATGAGAAAACGATAATAATGATAATTATTATCATGTTGTATAACCGAAGAAAGATTACGGTAAGTAAACACTCATTTATCCATCGCATTCAATAATATTTTCCTTAATTAATTCAAGTTTTCAAGTCAATATGAAACAAAACAATTATGCAAATCCCTTAGCAGAAAGAAAATACAAACAAACAAAAGAGAAAACATAGTTAATGAAAAGAAAAGCATAATACAAAGACATTTACAAATTAATAAGATTTTCATAATGTATTATCTCTCTCCCTTTCTGTATTAATACCAAAATCCACACGCTAATGGATTAAGGTATCTGTCATTTATATCGATATAGTTGAAATAGATAGAACAATATACTTAAATGTATATTGCTTTTATCATTACTATTTTCATTAATCCTTCGTTTATCATGACACCTATAAACATACATATATACATACGTACATACTGAACATGTACGTATGGAAATGTGTAGATTTATATGATTGTAAGTATCTATTATTATTATAAGTATTATATTTATAAGTACCCATTCTTTTAAGTATCGGTATTAACTGCAAATCCACTGATACTTTAAAGGAATTTACTATATCGCATACTGCTGGTTACAGGTTATTTTATTAAGCAGACATTGGATGTATCAAAAAAATGAAAAAAATACAATTGGAAATAATAAATCATCTCCTTTTATAATTTTGAGTATACGATGCATAATTATACAGAATATTTGGTAATGAGCCACTTCTGCTACCGTGAACACGTTCAAGACACGTTTGAGACACGTTAATGGAGCTGGGCGCGAGCTAACTCTTATACTCTTACTTAAGTTGGCCATGTCTAAGAAAGTTCAATTTCAGTTAATGAGAAATACAGAATTTTTGCTGTAATTTTGTAAGTTTGTGTTACCAGGGAACATATATGTACATTAATTACAGTAATATTTTTTTTCTTAATGATACTATGACTCTTGAATTAAATAAACACTTTTCTGTTTGAAACCTGAAAGAAAAATTATATTTCAAAACGCATTTTGAATTTAAAAGTGCAGGAACATAATAAACACTTATTCTATTTGAAACCTTAAGAAAAAATATATATCCGCATTTCGAATTCTCAAAGCTATAAATTACTGTGACTACAAATCGTTATAGTAATTTTTATTTTTATTTTACACAATTGTTCCAAGTGTTAATATGACTTAAGCTTGACGATAAACTTGAAAACAAAGTCACATAACTGTCGGTAACAATCTTTTAGACTGGTTTCGAAAGCACTGGTTCCGGTATCGGTCAAAAATCTGGTATCGGTACATCCCCAATATATATACTCAATGTATATATATATATATATATATATATATATATATATATATATACATATATATATACACATACACATATACATACATATATATGTATATATATATACATACATATGTATATATATAAACATATATTGATATATACTTACATATATGTATACACACACACATATATATATATATATATATATATATATATATGTATACATATATATATAAAAGACAGACCGACAGAGAGAACAAAAAGATACAAAGATAAATGTAGCTATCAAGATAAACAGCAATTAACATCACACCACATTTTCCCTTCCCGACGTGAGTGATGAGTCGCTCTTAGCGAGAAAGAGAGAGAGAGAGAGAGAGAGAGAGGGGCGAGGAGGAGAGAGAGAGGTGAGATGTGAGAGGAGAGATATAGAGGAGAGAGCCGAGAGGAGGAGAGAGAGAGAGAAAGAATGAGAGAAAAGATGATAGATAGAGAGAAGAGCCGAGAGAGACGACGAGAGGAGACGAGAGAGAGAGAGAGAGAGGAGGAGTGAGGAGAGAGA
>NW_028234426.1:3953782-3996282 GCF_977035675.1 Penaeus japonicus | reverse complement strand
TTCAAGGTAAGGGTTCCTCCTAAGGGTAAGGTAGGGAAGGACGTAAACGAGAAATATTTACTTTTATTTACAAGTATATCTATTAAGACACCTCTTAGCATCTGCCCCCCTCTCGATAGATATTTATTTTACCATGTTTGAGTGATTGATTGTAATTTACTCAAGAGTATCTTTGTATGATTATCTCATTTTGCAAGGGGGAGTACCTTCTGGAAGGCGAGAAACTGCCTCTGTCTCTGCTGGATATGGTGATCGCCACCAACACCGCCGACACAACACATGCTAATAATGTCATCGCGTTTTCCGACAACTCGAGGTAAGAAAATGTTTGGAAAAGTGTGTTTTTGTTTGGAAAAGTGTGTTTTTGTTTGGAAAAGTGTTTACAAAAATAGCCTGTTGAATAATTTTCAGTCGACTAGAACCACGTCCCAAAAATAGGAGATATTAATGATATATATATTTTAACTCTTACTCTCATCAATATTCTTCACTTTATATCTGGAATTCCTTTCAGTGGGATCAAAGGCTGGAAGTCGGCCGTGTTGGTTCCCTCCGACTCGACCAGGGCGTCCGAGGTCAAGGTAGAAGAGCGCCTTCGCCACCTGATTTTCACGGCCGAAACACACAACTTCCCCACAGGTGTCGCTCCCTTCAGGTAGGTCTTGGTGGTGCTCCATTCAGGTTGTCTGTCTGTCTGTCTGTCTGTCTGTCTGTCTGTCTGTCTGTCTGTCTTGGTGGCGCCGAAGGGAGATCTTGTGGGTCTCTTTTGTTTATTATTATAGATCTTTTTATTTTGCAGAATTCGTTTGTATGTTTCATGATCTCCCCTACAAGTGTCTGCTTATACGTCAAACATGAGTGCATATAGATATACATTCAGTGCAGTATATGCCCTCCCCCCTCCTGCCCTCCCCCCTCCCTATGGCCCTCCCCCCTACTGCCCCTAAGTAGAATCTTGCAAGATAACTACAACTCTGTTCGTAGGCTTGCAGACTTCCATGGGGGGGGGGGGGGACTTAAACCTCCTATACGAAATATAGTCCGTTATAATTTTGACGCATATAGACTCTTTAGAAGGTTTGTAAGCTCTTCTTAATATGATATAAATATAATCTAATCTCGCCTATACCCCCAGCGGCGCCACCACGGGCACGGGCGGGCGTATCCGAGATGTTCAGGCCGCGGGCAGGGGCGGGCACGTCGTGGCGGGAACAGCCGGCTACTGCTTCGGGAACTTGCATATACCCGGTAGGTTGAATTACAAAAAAAAAAAAAAAAAAAAAAAAAAATCCACAAGAAATAATAGGGTTAGTTTTTTTTTTACACCGACTGATGCGTTTTTGAATAGTATAAATGACGAGGGAAAAATTGCATAGGTTTATGGTTTCTTAACGGTTTTGTCTAAATTTTTAGTGTCGTCATTACAAGATTTTGAAAACAATGAAAATGATAACTAATAACGAAAGCAGATTTTTTTGGCTTATTTGTCCTATTAAATCTGTTGATTGTACCATACCGTTCAAGAGATACAGATTGCATATTGCACAATGCACATAGATTAGCTAAAAGCAACATTCCAACAATTTTCTTTTTCTTCCAGGCTACAAATTGCCATGGGAAGACGAGGCAGAATATCCGTCCAATTTTGCCACGCCCCTCGAAGTTGCCATCGAGGCTTCGAACGGCGCCTCCGATTATGGCAACAAGTTCGGTGAGCCTGTAATTGCAGGTTTTGCACGGTCGTTTGGCATGGAAGTCGGTAAGTGAGGAGCAGAATTTTCATGAATAGATTTATTAGGAATATCGGATCCGTCAGGTGAAATAAAAATGATGAAATGGAAATGATTAAATAGAAGGCATACATGTATATAGGCCTATTATCTCTTTTCATGTCTCTTGCAATAAAGTCTTAACTTTTGAGAAAATGTAATTATTGCAGAAGGAAGTTTTAATCCATATCTTTCTATTCCATCAATCCCTTCTCCTCCTCATCCTTCTCCCTCCCCTTCTCCCTCCCCTTCTCCCTCCCCTTCTCTCCTCCCTCCCCTCCCTCCTTCCCCTTCTCTCCTCCCCTCCCTCCTTCCCCTTCTCTCCTCCCCTCCCCTTCTCATCCTCCCTCCCCTCCCTCCCCTCCCCCCCTCCCCTCCCCTCCCCTCCCTCCTCCCCTCCCCTCCCCCCTCCTCCCTCCCCTCCCCTCCCCTTCTCCTCCTCCTCCCCCTCCCCTCCCCTTCTCTCCTCCTCATCCTCCCCTCCCCCTCTCTCCTCCTCATCCTCCCCTCCCCCTCCTCCCTCCCTCTCCTCCCCTCCTCCCTCCCCTCCTCCCTCCTCCCTCCTCCCTCCTCCCTCCTCCCTCCCTCCCTCCCTCTCCTCCCTCCTCCCTCCCTCCCTCCCTCCCTCCCTCCCTCCTCCTCCCCTCCCCTTCTCATCCCCCCTCCCTCCCCTTCTCATCCTCCTCCTCCTCCCCTCCCCTTCTCATCCTCCTCCTCATCCTCCCTCCCCTTCTCCCCCTAGGTAGTGGAGCAGAATCAGAAAGGCGAGAGTGGATAAAACCCATCATGTTTAGCGGCGGCATTGGAACGCTAGATGATGCCATGATATCAAAACAGGCGCCGGAAAAGGGTAAGGAAAAAAAAGAAAAAAAAAGAAAACTATTTTATTATTCCATAGTGTAATTATTTTGTTATATATATGTATATTGTTGGCCTTTTTTTCTTATTCTTGATTCTGTTTGGTATAGAATTGATATGATAATTTCGGTGGAGATAAAATTCTGTGCAGGGGTTTGACCGGAAGTGGAATTCAGGTTGTATGGAGAATGTGATTAATTATACCTGTTTAGTGTATTCGGGAGATGTTAAATGCATGTTTTTTAATTTAAATTCGTGTACAGGTGACTACGTAAAGGCGATTGAAATCTTGTGCCGATATATAGATAGATATAATTCGTTTAATGATTTTTTTTAAATTATATAATCTCACCTGAAAGTTTCTATATTATCCAAGCTTGGAAATGAAGAAAAATCTATTAGCCAATTTATAAAGAGGGGGAAATAATTAATTGTAACAGGACGAAATTGAAATCGTTCATAGGGCATCACTTAATCATGACCTTTTATATCAATTATAGGTCCAGTGCCTGCCGCAGGTTCATAGTTATGTAATTGCACTTTGAATAATCGATTTGCATATGTGAGTGATTTTGAGGCGTCATTGATTGTGATTATCAATGAGCCAGCACACTGTTTAGATGTTTTTTTTTTTACGAATTGTCTGAAAAATCGATCGAAATTCCTTATTCTAATCTGATTAATCCCTGTTTTTTTAGATTATTTTCCCCCCTCCATATAACCCCCCCCCCCAATTTCTTAGGATTACTTCCCAGAAACCTGTTGATACATGATTTATAACCCATGATGTATCTACCTTTTTTTTTTTAATCGAATGTCTCTTTTTTTCATTGTGAATTCTTACACCTTTTTTCACTGTAGGGCATCGCGTCATCAAGTTGGGAGGACCTGTCTACAGGATAGGTGTTGGTGGGGGCGCCGCCTCCTCTGTCCAGGTGATTATCCTTTGTTGCAATCAACTTGATCATCACTGATAACTGCAGACGTGATTGATAATCATCCTACATCAATAATTATCATTAATATTCATCTCTCTCGTCCATTAATTTCTAATCAATGATCTTCAGTATTTAAGTAAATTTATATTTGTAGTCTGTATCAGTTACATAACCATTCACAATACACACCACATGTACTCACCCCCCCCCCCTCATCACGGTTAATGACTACTTATAAAACCCATAAGTGATTTTATAAGTATATGTATCACACTTACAAAGTCATTGGTAGATCTTGTATATTGAGAGAGATATACATGCCTTACAGACAGGCGAGAGGGACACAGTATAAACACAAGGGAGACACCAAACATACACATGTGAATAAGGTTTCCTACAAACGTGTAGTTGCTGGTAATAAGCGACACCTACAGATACGAGATAATATCACTCGTTCACTCACTCGTTCACTCATCCCCACCCAACCAGCCCCACTCACCCACCCACTCACCCCCCACCCACCCACTCACCCCCCACCCACCCACTCACCCCCCACCCACCCACTCACCCCCCACCCACCCACTCACCGCCCACCCACCCACTCACCCCCCCACTCACCCCCCCACTCACCCCCACACTCCCCCCACTCACCCACCCACACTCCCCCCCACCCCCCCCCCCCCCCCCCCCCCCTCACCCCTTCCACACTCCCTCACCCACTCACCCCCACCCACCCACTCACCCCCACACCCACCCACTCACCCCCACCCACCCACTCACCCCCACACCCACCCACCCCCTCACCCTCTCACCCACCCCCCTCACCTCCCCCACCCACTCACCCACCCCGTCCCCTCCCCCCCAGGTCCAGGGAGACAACGCTGCCGCCCGCGACCTCGGAGCGGTTCAGCGCGGGGATGCGGAAATGGAGCAGAAGCTGAACCGGGTCATCCGCGGGTGCCTGGAGATGGGTGCGCGGAACCCGATTCTGGCCATCCACGACCAGGGCGCGGGGGGGAATGGTAGGTGGTCTGGGGTTGGGGAGGGAGGGAGGGAGGGAGGGGTGGGGGTTGGGGATGGGATGAGGGGGGGGTGGGGGGATTAGGGAGGGTGGGTGGGGTAGGGATGAGGGAGGGTGGGGTGGGGAGTGTTGTTTAAAGCTGTATGTGTTGATTTATTACCTTTTTTCTTGTTTTTTTATAATTTGGTGATTATGTAAAATGTATGTTTTTTGTGATTTTCTAAATTAGATGTTTATTATGGTGGTATTTTTGAACTTGGCATTGCCCCCCCCCCAAAAAAAAAAAAAATGCGTCTGCTACAAATAAAATTCTCTAATTCTTAGCTTTTAAAAGACTTCGCTGATCCAATGACGCATGTATTTTGGAATTCAAATACCGTCACACCTCTTACCTCGTTCTGACATAGATAAGACCTAGATAACAGCTATCCCATCTCTCTCTTTTTGGAGGGGGGGGCATTGCTTTGACCTAAAAAAAATATATATATATACACCAGCCCCCCCCCCCTCCTTCCCTTATCTTGACCTAACCCCCGACCCGTTACCGCCTATAACCTAGCACCACCTCGGCCCAAGCCCGTGGCCATTAATTAACCACCTCGGCCCCAACCCGTGACCTTTTGACCTAGCCTTTAGCCTTTTTGACCTAGCCTTTAGCCTTTTTGACCTAGCCTTTAGCCTTTTTGACCTAGCCTTTAGCCTTTTTGACCTAGCCTTTAGCCTTTTTGACCTAGCCTTTAGCCTTTTTGACCTAGCCTTTAGCCTTTTTGACCTAGCCTTTAGCCTTTTTGACCTAGCCTTTAGCCTTTTTGACCTAGCCTTTAGCCTTTTTGACCTAGCCTTTAGCCTTTTTGACCTAGCCTTTAGCCTTTTTGACCTAGCCTTTAGCCTTTTTGACCTAGCCTTTAGCCTTTTGACCTAGCCTTTAGCCTTTTTGACCTAGCCTTTAGCCTTTTTGACCTAGCCTTTAGCCTTTTTGACCTAGCCTTTAGCCTTTTTGACCTAGCCTTTAGCCTTTTTGACCTAGCCTTTAGCCTTTTTGACCTAGCCTTTAGCCTTTTTGACCTAGCCTTTAGCCTATTTTGACCTCTCTGCAGCCAACGTCTTGAAGGAGCTGATGGAAGGAGCTGGAGGGACGATCTTCACCCAGGCCTTCACTTTGGGTGACCCGACTCTCTCGACGCTGGAAGTATGGGGCGCCGAGTACCAGGAGTCGAACGCTATCCTCGCCCCTCCCGAAGGCGTCCCCGCCCTCGCTCGCCTCGCCGCCCGTGAGCGCTGCCCGGTGGACGTGGTGGGCGTGATCACCGGCGATGATAAGGTGATTGGCGTTAGGGTGGTTGGGGGTGTGAGATGTTGATATGTTCTTTTTGCTTTAAGAAATAAGTGTTTATGAACTCCCAAGAGAAAATGAACACCCCCCCCCCCAAAAAAAAAAAAAAAAAAAAAAAAAAAAATCGTTAATACACTTTTTCTTTAAATAACTAAGAAACTGATAGATAACCCCACTAAACCCCTTCCACAATTCCACAAAGACCGAAATGCAAAAGCGAGTTCCCAAGATCTCTCAACCTACCTTCAATCCTGACAGGTGCGCTTGGTAGAAGGACCCTTTGATGACTCAGCATCCAAGTCCTCAGAGATCCGTCATCCTGTCGACCTTCATCTCGATTGGGTTCTCGGGAAGATGCCCAAGAAGGTAGGACTCGAATATGGAGCGTTTTATTGTAGGTGTTTTTTTTTTAATAATTCAATGAGCGTTCATTTTATGGCTGCTGGTTATTTGTTTTGGTGTTTTCGTTGTCACTGTATTCCCTTGTTTTTGTTTTTTTACGACGCGTTCTCTTGTTGTTGTTTTTTTATTTTGCTCTTTATTATTTCCTCTTCCATGCGTTTTCTCTGTATAAAAATAAAAAAAACTCGGAACAAGATTAAAAAAAAAAAAACTTTTCTCAGGTCTTCCACTGGACGAAGGAGAGGACGCAGCCTCCACCACTCGACCTGGGAGAGGGCGTGGGCGTGCGGGAGGCCTTAGAACGTGTGTTGAGGCTCCCCGCTGTAGCAAGCAAGCGTTATCTCACGAATAAGGTATTTCTGAGACTCGTACATCGTTTTGAAAGTGTGATGAAGGAAATTTGCGATATATTCGTTGTTGGTGGTTGTCTTTGAGGTTGTGGTTAAACCTCTTTTGCAAGGGGTGGGGGCGGGGTTCACGGGTGAGGTTTTGAATAAATGGGTTAATATGTAAAATGGTAGTGTGATCTATAAGCAAGTGCTGTGCTCTTTAAGTTCATACATTGGTTACTAGTGTAAGGACAACAAGAAAACACCTACTCCAAATCAAGGCCATCAGTTTTTTGACAGTTATTTTTCCGCACGCTTTGATTGGCTATCATCCTTGCGCTGTGATTGGCTGATGTCAAACGTTTTCTTTGTTCAGCCTAATTAAGCGGTAAACAAAGGTAAATTAAAGTCACGATCGTAATACTTTCACTGATTATGGATAAATGCATTCGTCATTTGCTATTTTTAATATTGACTAAAACAAAAATAGTCACCTAATACTCCTTTTTTAATAATAAATTTCAATTTCATTTGGTATATGACCTCTTTTGAGTCTTAATTTATACCTACGGAAAAAAAAATACCGCAGATTACCGAATGTGAGTCAGCGACTGTCATTTGTTTACCGGAGTAGCAGACGAATTTCCGTAGAATTACTGCCCTGTACCCTTTTTGCTTAACCTTCCTTGACTTAAAAAGCTTTCAAACCAAAAAGGTCTTAGAGTAAGTAGGTTAGGTCGTACATCCCATATTCCTCACGTCAGTCTATTTGAAGAATATACAATTAAAATATATCAATGATCTAGGATATGCGAATCACACAAAACGTGAGGATAATGATTTTTGTATCGAAGGCATATGTCTGTAAATATGATATATATGGTGACCTGGAATTGAAGTCACCCAGGTACAGATGCAAATACCTTCTTAAGATGCTTTACAAAGGGGATTAAATTTTGAATGGTTCAAATTAAAGAGGAGTGCACTATTGTATGAATTTTCATGTATAGACCGCTGTTACAATGATCTTAACCCTCCCCCCCCAACCCTGCAAAAAAGACCAACCTGAATAATTACCATGCACTAATAGTCAGACATCTACATAATAAAAGATCACACATTTTCCCTCTCCCTCTCCCTCTCTGCCTCTCTGCCTCTCTCTCTCTCTCTCTCCTTCTCCCTCTCCCTCTCCCTCTCTTTCCCTCTCTTAGAAAACTCTCCTTTCCTTGCTCTCTCTTGATCGACTGGACTGTCCCTGACATCTGTGTCCAACAGCAGTGAAAACCTCCATAACACGCAACTCTGTTTGATGCTGTCAGGTCCGTGACAGGTCTGGTGTCGCAACAGCAGTGCGTGGGACCTCTTCACACGCCCCTGGCAGATGTTGCTGTCATCGCCTCTTCTTATTTCGGCAAGGTCTGGTTAATTGTCCCTCCTCGGGTATTGTAATCGTTTTCATGTGGATTTTTTTTTAAAGGAGGGTTGTATTTTGTATTGGTTGATTTATTTGAATGTTTTAGGGATTAGATTTTCAGGGTTTTGGGTTTTTGGGTTTTAACTTAAGGGGATCGTATTTGTTGTATCTTTTTTTAGTATTGTTGTTGTAATTGTCGTCCTTACCGTATTGAAGAATACGGTATAAATTTCTGCAATTTTTCTTTCGATCATGTATACTATTCTGCAACTACACCCCTCCCCCCCCTCTCTCTTTTGCAGGAAGGGGCGGCCACCAGCATAGGCGAGCAACCCATCAAGGTGCTCGTTGATCCTCGCGCCGGTGCAAGACTCACGGTTCTGGAAGCGCTGGCCAACCTTGCTGCTGCTCCTGTTTCTCATATTAAGGTTTTCTTATCTGTTGTTTTTTCTGAATTTTGAGATTGTTACATTAAGGTTTTCTTTTTTTTTTGTGTGTGTATTTTGAGTTGTTTTGTTACGCTGATTGTTTTTTATTTTTGATTGAAGGCTTTTATTTAGTTTTTTTTTTATTATTTATTTATTTTAGATGCGTAAGCTGCTTTCTGGAGATGAGTGGTTTAGTTTGAGGTTTTTATGTACGGGGTTGAGGTTATTGATGTATTATGGTTACGTTGAGTTTTGACTCTTTGTTTTGACCTATCTATTAATTTCTAATATTCCCCTTTTATCCCATCTATTATTTGGAAGTGCCGTGACTTTTTTAAAGGGATCTAGTCTGTCTCGACGTCATAGATGTGTGTGTGTGTATTTTACAGGACATAAAGTGCTCTGCCAACTGGATGTGGGCGGCCAAGCTTCCGGGCGAGGGATGGGCGTTGTACGAGGCGTGCGAGGCCATGTGCGAGGTGATGAAGGCCGTGGGCGTGGGCGTGGACGGAGGGAAGGATTCGCTTAGCATGGCTGCGCGAATCAGCGGCCAGAGGGTTGTGAAGGCGCCCGGGGACCTTGTGGTGTCCGCCTACGCCCCTTGCACCGACGTCACGAAGGTAGGCCTATGTTGCGAAAAGATCTAAAATGTATAAGTAATGTATAAAATTAATCCGCAACCTATGAAATATATATAAGAAATAATATCTGTAAATAAAATTTTAAGAATCCACAGATCTTGAATGTCAAAATTCGAAACCAATTTGTAAAGAAAAGTCAAAATCCGGAACTCGGTGTTTTAGCGTTGCTCCGTAAGTTCCCATTCCTCTCCCGAAGGTGTTGACACCGGACCTGAAGAGCCCGGGCAACGAGGGCAAGGGGGCGCTGGTGTGGGTGCGACCCGCCCCCGCCCACGCCCGCCTGGCTGGTTCCGCCCTCGCCCAGGTGTATGGACAGGTGGGACGAGATTGCCCAGATGTCGACGGTCATGAAATCTCGGCGTTTGTCGAAGCCTTCAAAGTCATCCAGCAGTTGATTCAAGGTGGGAGTCTTGTAGCTTTGTTTACGTCGTTCTAAGTTGTTAGAGTGAAATTGTCTTTGAGAAGATTTTTTTAGGATAAACTAATGTAAACTTGATTAATCTATGATTGCCAACATGTCTCGCAATATTGCAAGCTTTATATATTGGACTGATAAAAATATTCATATGGTTCCTATAATTGCCTATAGATTTTTATTCTTGGGATTACAATCCGTTCCGTATAATGAACTGACTTGCATAACTTACAAGTAGTCGGCATAACCTCAGAATCATAGTACAAGTGGTGCAGTTAATCTAATGAACAATACTGGTGCTCAACATATCACCCAAGGACGATTAACGCCTGTGCAGTGAATAGATAAAACACTTTTTATACGATGATTTTCCTCAACGACAAACCACCACCCTCGTAGACGGCAAAATCCTGGCGATCCACGACATTAGCGACGGCGGTCTTGTCACGTGTCTGCTGGAGATGGCCATAGCTGGGTGGGGCGGCCTCTCTGTCGATGTGCCGCCCGCGCCCGCACCTCCGCCCACGTCGCAGGACAAGGCGCCGCCCACCCTGGCTGCGTTGTTCAGCGAGGAAGTCGGGTATGCGTGTCGTGTGTGATTTGCATGTTTCTTTTGGCTTTTTTTGTATTGTATATTTGATCGAATTTTGCTTTAAAGTAAGACATGTCATGTGAATTATCGAAACCTTGTCACGTCAAAGGAAGAAAAACGTCAAGTCGCTTTTAATATACATATACGTTTCTACTTTCCTCATTTTCTCGTATTTTACGGGTTATATATCTTTTCTTTCCGTGGAGTAAATCTACAATATAAGTAGAGAAACCATTCCCTTTCCAGGTGGGTGCTGGAGGTGGAGGCATCCGAGGCCGGCAGTGTGGTGCAGAGGTTCCAGACAGCGGGAGTTCCTGGAACATGTGCTTTGGGAGAGACGGCAGACGCTGGTCCACAAGCCAGGGTGAGTTAATAGGATTTTTAACAAATTTCTTGAAGGCCCAGGACTCTTTAAAAAATCTAAAACTAGATATTACTTTAGAAAAGGGTTGTTTTATCTCCACTTCATTTTTTTGTCTGTTTAGTCATAGCATTCCCCATATCCTCTGTTGATCTTTATCCTCCTATTTCTCCCTTTCCCTCTGATACCAAACACCCCCTCCCCCCCCACACATATCCCCTTCACGACGACCCCCTACACCACCACCACCATATCCCCTTCACGTGGACCCCCTACACCACCACCACCACCATATCCCCTTCACGACGACCCCCTACACCACCACCACCACCATATCCCAACCCCCATCAACCACATCACCCTCTCCCCTACTTCAACCCCCACCATAAACGGACTCCACCCCACCAGATCACAATCAAAGTCGGCGGCCAGGAGACGGCGAGCCTGAGCGTCCTGGAGGCGGCTCGACTGTGGGAGGAGACCAGCTACCACCTCGAAGGACGCCAGGCCAACCCCGACTGTGCCAAGGCCGAGTTCGAAGGGATGGCCGCCAGGAAACGGGTGTCTTACCACGTCCCCTTCTCTTATAGGGATTTCGTGATGGGTGAGTTAAGGGGGATGGGGATGGGGGATGGGGATGGGATGGTGGAGGGGTGGGGGATGGGAATGGGATGGTGGAGGGGTGGGGGATGGGGATAGGGATGGGGTACAGCTGTTGTGGCTTTCTTGACGGGTATTATTTTGTTGATATTCTAGTTAGGAAGTATAGGTTTGTTCATGTTTTTGTTCGTCACTGCTACCATTAACATTCTTATTCCTGATCTTTATAATATACTGAATCAAATCCATTAATCCTAATCAAAATCGCTCTATCAAAAAACGAATACAAGATCCTATCACGACAGAGGCATCAATCACCCTCAACATACACCATCCACCGCATCCATTAAAAAAAAAAGAAAAAAATCCTAACGCCTTTCCCCTTTCTCCCCCCCCCCCCGCCCTCAGGACCCGACGCCCACGCCCCCTACATCCCCCGCGTGGCCGTCGTGAGGGAGGAAGGCAGCAACGGCGACCGGGAGATGATTTCGGCGCTCCTGCAGGCGGGCTTCCGGGTCGATGACGTCACCATGACCGACCTGGTGGCTGGGCAGGCGCAGCTGGAGGGCTTCAGGGGCGTGGTCTTCCCCGGCGGGTTTAGCTATGCCGGTGAGTCGTCTTTTGGTTTTTAACGGGGGGAGGAGGGGGGGAGGACTTGTGTATGGATGAATATGGTGGGATATGTATTTTTTAAATTTCGGGTAAATTTAACGGCATCTTTTCTCAGTTTTGTTTCTTTTCCCTTTCATTTATTTTTTTCTCCCCATACACGCCTCTGCATTCTAAAAAAAAGAAAGAAAAAAAAAGACGGTTGATTCCCCTTCTCCTTAACTCTTACCTTTTTGTTTATATTACCACCTTTCTTCGTCTCTCCCAATTCTTTTTTCTTTTTCCTCTCATTCGATTCCTCTCCGTTGCCGTGTTATCATCCTTTCTATTTTCTTTTTTTCCCTCAGACCCCTTCTTTTTCTTCTTTGCCCTTGTTCTTTTCTCTTGCACTTCGTTGTTCTTTCTTTTTTTTTTCCCCTCCCCCTTTTATTTTCCTCCCTCTCCCTTGTTCCCCTACTTCTCTAAATTTTTCCCTCCCTTCTCCCCCCTCAAACCTCTCTTCATTGCTGTCACACCCACACCCACGTCCCTCTCTCCTTCCTTCCTTCCTTCCTTCCTTCCTTCCTTCCTTCCTTCCTTCCTTCCTTCCTTCCTTCCTTCCTTCCTTCCAATCCCGACCACAGACCCCCCTAATCATCCTCACCTTCCCCCCACAGACGTCCTTGGGTCTGCCGTGGGCTGGGCGGCTGCCATTCGAGGCGGCGAGGGTCTGAGAGCCGCCCTGGAAGCGTGGAGGAACCGCAGCACCAGTTTCTCCCTCGGGGTCTGCAATGGCTGTCAGCTGATGGCCCTGCTCGGCTGGCTGGACCCGGCCGGCGACGAGAGTAAGTGTTTTTTGTAGTTTTTAGGCGTCTTTTTATTTTTATTTTATTTATTTATTTATTTTATTTATTATTATTTTTTATTATTATTATTTTTTGGGGGGTGGGGGCGTCCTTGATTGGTGTAGGTTGGTAAATGTTTTATATATTTCTACGTTATTTTTTTTTTTTTTTTTTTGAGTTAGTGTTTCTGGGCGAAACTGTTCTTTGGAAACCTGTTTTGTTTTGTAGTTTGTATTTGTAAAGATTGCCCATATAATTTTACATTCATCTCTTTTCCCTCAAAATAAGTTTATTACAATCTTTGATAAATATGATTAATAAATATGATAAAGTGTAAGCAGTCCACATCATTCTCCTCCTGATTCTCCTATTCAGGTTTCCTTGAATGGGTTAGTCTTTAAGATAGTTCTTGATTTCTTGTTTTGTAATCATATTCAGATCATTCTTTATTACTTTCTTTAAAATGCTATTCTTTATAAACCATAAAAATAACATGAGTTTTTTTTCAATCTCGGTATCCTCATTTTCTTTAACAATTTCATTACGCTGATATCTCCAAAAAAAAAAAAAAAAAAAAATGTTTCTTAAACCCAACACTTGTATTTTTTTCCACCGAAATTATTTTCTAGGCCTAATCCACCCTTGTTCTTCCCATCTGCAAATTATATTTTTAGTTGCTTGCCATATCCTAAGATTTTCTCTCCTACTTCTGTAATGTAATAATTTTTTTAATAGTCCAAATTCCCCGTCTTTTTCCCGCCCGCAGAAGAGAAAACCCCAGCGCCGTCAGTCCGCCTCGCACACAACACATCCGGCCGCTTCGAGTCCCGCTGGTCTCGAGTCTTGGTTGAGGAGTCGAAGTCCGTCCTCCTGACGGGAATGGGCGGAGCCAAGATGGGCGTGTGGGTGGCGCATGGGGAAGGTGAGATTTTTTTTTTCTAGGGGGGTTAGGGGGGGAGGGAAGGATAGAAATGGGATTTTTTGTTTGGGATATGGTGTAAAATGTGTTGAATTATACCGGTGTTAGCAAGGATTACCTAAAATCATTAAGAAAACGGATTTTAAATTGTTGTTGATTTAGATAAATACTAAATGGTTATTGCAATGAAATCGGATCTTAGACTAGGCAACATAGCAGTGTGTATTAACCTGTTAGTACTTTACCATTTAACCTTTTAGGAAATAATATTTAAATATGTATACCTTTCTATGCTATATCGACTGAATGTAGCAAGTGAGGATAGAAATTAAAATGATAAAAAAAATGGCATTACAGAAAACCTATATTTAAAGCTTATATGTTTATCGTTTGGTTGCCAGTGCCATCAGATAAAATAATCACTCAAAGCAAGCATTTATAATCAGTGGCATAGCTTGCATATCTCTTCGTAGGATTAATTGTGACCTGTTAAAAATGCTGCTTATGTTAATCTGCAAAACTTAAATCGCATTTCCGCCAATTTTTCACCCGAGGGAAAATGGAAAAAACACAACCAGACAATCATACAATCATTTGCAATTTCAGGCTACATCCCTCCCCTCTCACAACCAACACTCCTTACCATTTCATAAGTTTATTTGAATCTTTTTAAATTTTTCTTTTTTCCTTCACCAGGCCAGTTCACTTACCGTACCGAGGAAGTCTTGCCTCAGCTGGAGAGCTCTGGCTGCGTGGCACTCCGTTATCTTGATGACAGTGATTGCGTAACGGAAGCGTATCCACTTAACCCCAATGGCTCTCGAGGTTAGTGTCTTTTTTTGGTAATTTGTTTGCGGATTTTTGGTGGTATTTTTTTTCTGAGTTATTTTTGGTGGAGTGTTTTGATTTTTGTATTTTTTTTTTGTTTGGTTGGGATTGTTGGCGAGTTTTTTGGAGACTTTTGTTTGTTTTTGGAGTATCAGTATTACGATTCTCCGTAAATCCTCAGAACTGAACAGGACTCCCCATTAGTCCTATTTTAATCAAAACCAGAAATAAATCGGAAATAAATACTTTACTTTACAATCATTCTATCTAACCACTCGCATCCACAATCGCCGAACTTCCTCGATTAAAAATCTACCCTTTACAATAATCCAATCGTTTAAACTTCCAGGTGGTGTCGCGGGCGTGACATCCCCATGCGGACGGCACCTGGCCCTCATGCCACACCCAGAGCGCTGTGTCATCACGTGGCAGTGGCCTCACCTAGCGCCCCCTCTCGTCACCAAGCCAGGGGAACAGTCGAGGCTCACCGCTCCCTGGGCCAAGCTCTTCCAAAATGCCTTCGACTGGTGCCTTGAGAATAGGGAGTGAGGGAGAGGTCTTGGTGCGTGTGGGTATGTGTGTGGGAGAGGGAGGGTAGGAGGGGGGTGGGGGGAGATGGGGAGAAAGTTAATGGTTAATTGTTTAGTTGTTGGCTCTCGGGGTTTTTGTTGTAGTTTTTTTTTTGTTTGTTCGTTGTTGTTAGGCCTGGGAGCTTTTGTTGTTGTAAGTTTTGGTGGATGTGAGAGGCTATAGGAAGAGAATGAATAAAAACTTCGGAAATGAGTGTGTTGCTATTTATTTTTCGTCCGTGACAAAGAAAGTAATTGTATGCCACCTTTCTAGGCTTTTCTAGTCTAGGTAATGATACCAGTGCTTTTATTATTATTTACGATATCTAATTTCAATATTTATATGAAGGTGTTTTAACCTATATTTAATGGGTATTTCTACAGTCCCGGTAACATTATTTACGATATCACATACTTGACCACACAACGGCCTTTTGTCGACGTCAGCATTGTCTCGTCGACTTCAGCATCATCATCTCGTCTCGTCAACTACTCTGCTGACAGACGGCGATATTATTATCCCCGCACTGCCTCAGCACCGCATGGACTTGGTCTCGAAGTACCACGGCGAGACACTGGTCTTGTCTCGTTGCTTGTGCTTGTTCGGGATCTCTAGTCTCTCTGCTGCTGCGCTTGCTCGAGACTAACGAATTCGAGGCTTCGTTAGCTATTCGCAAGGTCGAGTCATCCAGGATGTTGCCGCCATGTTGAGGCTTGGTGGCGACGGGTGAAGTTTGTTGTTGTTGTTGTTGTTGATCGTCGTCCAGCGTTGTTGTCGTGGGCGGCTGCGGATCCAGAGTCCAGATTAGCTCTGACCCGCCCACCCACACCTCGCCAGAGACTGAAATGAACCCATTCGCGACGTTGTTGAATAGACCTCAGTAATACTTAATAATACTTAATAATGCTTGATAATAATATTTAATAATGATATTTCATAATACTTAATAATACATATTAATAATCCGCTTCTAATACCTATCTTCTTACTACAACATTCTGCACGAGGATAAGTATTTCAGCCTGCATTGAATTTCCAAAAGTGAATATTACCAACTGTGTGTTGATCCTGCACTTACTGTTGTTGGCTTTGAGGTAACGTGCAAAGAGCGTGAGGTTAGAGGGCGTGGCTAGCTGGCCCCCGGAGCCGAGGCAGGCGTCGCGGGCGTGGACCCAGGGCGTGGGCGTGCGTGTAGTGGCGAGGCACAGCTGGCCTACGCGCAGGTAAGGGGTGCGACACTCTCCTGTTGGTGTAAGATGTTTTCAAGATGAGTGCATCTTGTTTCGATATTGAAATGCAGGAACTAGACTACAAATGAAGTATAATTATTACATTCCTTGTAATGAATTATAGTATTATTGACTCCCATTGCTATATAGTATTTAGAATTTAAATTTATTTTACTTTGATTATCGGGTGGCAAAGCAAGAATTCCCTTTCAATTGCTTAATTTATTAAAACCTTTTATCATAATCTGTACGAAATCTAATTAGATGTAAATCTAATTAGATGGAAATCTGTCATGTAACCAGTCTAGAAGGACTTACCCAGACACCATTAGATATACTTATCAAATGAATGTTCAGGTTAAATTTAACCCAATTCAGGTTGTATCAAAATATACGTTCACAGATAAATGTAAATTATTGCGAAATCGCAGTGTAGTTGTTTCCCTATTAATGGTGAAATGTAGTCATGTTAATGTTGAAACCAAATGGTTTCTTCCATCATGAAGTACATTTTTTTAAGAATGTAGAAGCTCCAGTTTCGAACTAATTTATTGTGCATCACTTCTCAAATATCTTGCACTATTTTGTAAATAGATTTGGGTACAACTGGTTATCGAGATCTCAAAGTACACTTAATTTTTGCTTACCTAGGCTCAACAAGTCAACAGCGTTCAGTTATCAATATTACAACACGATATCAAACTTTTAAATACCTTGAAACTAACAGATTAACCAATTGATATGGTCATCAGTGGTTGACCTACAAGAGGGGCTAACCCATTGCAGATAGGATAGATTTGCTTGCACAGTCTTCAGGATGGGTTTTATTTCGGAGCAAGCCTGCTTCACGTGACATGCCTTAACTTTTCCCCATTCTTTGTCATTCTATAAAACTAGAGCCATTTTTTGTATTCATTTTGTTCTATTATATTGAGAGACTTGTCATATGTCAGGCTTCATAAATACTGCAGTTGACTAAAACTGTTGTATGGTGTCCTTATCTCGTTTTCTTTATACTCTGATAGAAGTTTTGCTGTTTTATGGGAGGACAAAAAGCACCATTTTGTATATATAACCATCTACAACGAAGATTACATGAAGAGGTAAGGAAAAGGAAAGGAAATCTGTGCTTATGACTATGGGTGCTAAAGTACAAGACAGCCGTACTGGGATAGGAGCACATTGTAGACACTAGGGATGGTTTGAGTCGCTCTCCTCTTCTCGTTTTGCCTGCACATCCTTCATCGCTGGTCCTTTAGAGCAGGAGGTCAGCATCTTACTATGTACCATCGCTCTCTAAAGCTAGTGCTTGCTGTAGACCGTGAATGGGTCCCTTTCAAGGTGCTGTCTGTCTGTCTCTTTCTTGCTGGTGCTAGGATAAAGTCATGCCATCTAGGTTTAGGATCTTAGTTAAATCCATTTTGCTAAATATTAACTCAGATTCGGTTGCCCAGTCTCCAGGATGGGTTTTATTTCAGAGCGAGGCAGCTTGAAGCAACAAACTTTAGTTTTGTAGCGAGTGACAAAGAGTGGAGAAATTCAGAGCCATTTTTTATGTTTTGTTTTATTGTGTTTAGAGACTTGTATGTGCCATATGACAGGCCCTATCAATGCTGCATTTAACTAAAATTATAGTATATGATCCATATCAGCTCATTATTTTCTTTAAACTCGGTGTGATAGAAGAATTGCTGTTTAATGGGAGGTCAAAAAGCAACTTTTTTCATTAGGGGAGACGAAGGAAACCTGTGCTTATGACTGAGTGCCACAGTAAAAGTCATCCCTACAGGCACCACACATTTTGGTTGAGTCGCCTTTCTCTTCTCGTTCTGCCTGCACATCTTTAATCAGCGGTACCTTAGAGGAAGCTATTGCTCTCTAAAGATGGTGCTTGCTAGAGACTATGGATGAGTGCCATTCAAGGCTCTCTCTCCTACTGGTGCTAGAAGGTGCCGCCATTTAGGTTTGATGTTAGGTTTGCTTAATATTACGGTAATTAAAGTAATTGTCATCAAGACTACTATTTTATTGCACTATAAGTAAGGAGTCAGTGATATCCCTGACCGTCATGTACGTCATGACGCCCGTCGTCAGGCCAAAATGACACCCGTCCACAATGGGTTAAGGCAATTATAATAATTGATAGTAATTTTAATCAAAACTCGTTAATTTCTCATAGTGCAATAAAGAAAGTGATCCAATTCCCCCAACACGATGTATGCAAAGACGCCCGCCTTCAGGCCAAAAACTGCTGCATCATGTATTTCAAAATAAATAAGAAATGGGGAAAAGGAAGGAGATACCTGCTTACGATTGCCACATCACAAAGGAGCCATAATGGCAAAGGGTCAAAATGCTGACAATGTACATGATCTGGAACTTCACATTCTACCTGCACATCCAGCCTCACAAGTACATAGTGTCAAAGGTCAGCACCTTGCTGCGTGTCATTGCTCTCTAAAGATGGTTCTTGGTGTAGACCATGGATATGCACCCTTCAAGACTTTCTTTCCTGCAGCTGCTAGGAGTTTGTGGTGCCACCCATCCTCAGCCAAATTGTTGTTTGGCATGGGGTTCACTAATGAATTGTAGTAATGTAGACTTATGTTTAAGATGTTTGAGACTGAAGTAGTTATGTTAACATTGATATTACATGCAATATGTATAGATAAAGGTAATGCATTTGCGAAATGAACATAAGTTATAAAACTTGCCTTGATAAGGAGGTAGCTCAGGACTGCCCTTGGTAGAGTGAACCGACTTAACGAGATCCAGGAGCAGCGCCGTCAAGTTGTTTATCTCGTTGTCTCGCCTGATGAGGCTGTCGGTCAGGCTAAGGATCTCTGCGTGCAGCCTCTCCGACTCGGCGACCTTAGCCTCGAGATTGCCCATCCTATTGATGGTGGCCACGGTGGCTTCGTCCACAGCTACCATGCGGGAGTCGAGGTCGTCAGGCACGCGCTGAGCTCGGACTTCTTCCTTGACCATCGATCTGAGCAGTGGTAGGTGTTCCTCGAGGTCGAACTGGATGCGACGAGTCCCCATGTTCTCTTCCTCCGATCTCTCTTCTAGTTTTGAGAGTCTGCTGTTCACTAAGAGGAAGTTGGATGTCATTTGCTGGCTGGTGTCGATGTCGGTCCGCTGTTGGAGGTTGAGGGTTTCCAGCTGCTTGTGGAAGTACTGTACCGAGGACATCATCGTCTCCAGCTTCGTGGCCACTTCTCCCGTGTAATGTTTGTTCACGAAGTCGATCTGCTTCCACGTGAGGTCGAGCCCCTTGGAGAAGTTGTCCACCATCCGCGAGAAGGTCTCCAGCCGCTTCTCAATGCTCTCCAGCCTGGCCTCCGTCAGCGTGGCCATGACCTCGTGGTTGCCGAACCATTCGCCGACGTTCTGAAGGACCTGCGTGGCTTGCTGTAGTTTCTCTGCATTTCCGCTGGTCTTCTGTGCTGCCTCTCTCTCGGGTTCGCCTTCCCCCAAGACGCCCAGGATCTCCGTGGCTTCCGGCAGGACCAGACTTGGGACGTGGACTGGTCCTGGGGTGAGGGCATCCTGCTGGGCCTCCACCTGAACCTGAGGTTCCGTGCTTGAACCGCGGAGGAACTCGTGGTACAGCAAGATACCCAGGTAAGCCACAAGGATTGCACTCCTGCAGCTGAGGATTCCCTGGGCCATGATTGCTGTGTATTTTTTTTTCTAATTTGGAATCGATGAAATGTTAATGTATCTAATAGTAACCAATTTGCTGTTAGTGGACAGCTAGTTTGGCAGACCACTTTTTTTTTTTACACAACTGACACAAAGCGATTAGTCATCAGCTGTATCTGATTTGTTTGTGTTCATTACAAAATGTGAGCCATTCCATTCCACTGGCAATGTTTTCTATTACCTAATTAAAATGCAATTTCTATATGTAAATATGGTTATTTGTATTTGACTTCAAGCTCGCCTCTTTTTGACATATTACAGCCTTTGAACTCTTCCATTTACTCGTTATAATTCTAGTCTCCGTCTAAACCTTGTGTGTTTTGCGATGTTGATAGGCTTGTCATCTCATCTCTTGACAGGCTTTATTGATTTTGAAATTATAGTATGAGTCCATATCCGCTTATTATAATCTTTACATAAAACTCACTTATTAGACTGAGCATAAAGACAAAATACTTCATCTTTATTATCCAGTCTATCCATAAAATAATGAATGAATGTGATGGTCTCGATCTGACACGTGAATAGAGCAAGTATAAAATTCCTTAATGAATCAAACCTCCTGATTATACTTTTTTTTTTTTTTTTTCCCCAAGGACCCAGTTTTCTCCATTTATGTGGACTATTATTGCGAGGGAGGGTGTAGGGTACTTATAACAATGTTTTGTACAATGACTGTTTAGGATAGACGTGCGACAGGTTCTAGCCAACAACTAGAATGTCGGTTAAATGTTCTCGCTTTGTGAAAATAATTTAGATTTGCGCTGAGGGTAGGCTTATTTCGCTGATGGTAGGAAGGCATATCCGATGTTCCCTGAGCTATTTCATTTTCATTTCATGTTAGGCTAGTAACGACTTGTACAACTAGCAGAGTCATTCAAACTACCTGTGACGCATCAGGCACGTCTGAAACATTACAATTCAAAATCGGTTCTTGCTAGCAATTTACCGAATTTCTCGAAAATGGAATGGTCAGAAACTCGCCTTAGATATGATTTTGCTGGCCTTCTAGGTACAGTAATCCGATTGACTCTTGTTTGAAAAGCGGGATGCGACCCGGTGTTCGAGCAAGCAAGCAAGTGTTTGTTTAATATATACTGGATTGTTAAACTCGATTATCCTCAATTTTTCTTTGATTCGTTATCCTATTTTGTTGATCTATGAAGTATTGATAGAACTAGTGATTTCTTGATTTACATTGAGAGAGTAATAAATCATTTTTTTTCCAATTTTCCAATTTTGAAGTTTGTGTGGGCAAGAATGTTAGCAGTGTTAATGTAGATCATCATTAATGAGAAATACAAATTTACCTCCCTGACCGGGACTCGAACCCGGCTACTAATCCAATAGACCACACGACCCACAAAGAATTGTCTAACCAGATGCCTTACAACCATCATGGAAATTACCTATATGCTCATAGCAGAGCAGTGATTTTGAATAAATCTCCATCAGAATTATATGTACCGGTGAGATGACAAATCATAGATAAAACAGACAAGAGCTAGTGATTCACCTAACATACATGACATGTCGCTCGTTATTTGCATAATTGAACTTGCCGCAACCTTGGTAAATTCAAATCTACCAGACGCCATGTTCATATTCTCCATTGCTCTGTTTAGCTTGCACTTTTTCATTCCTTCATGCATCCCTTTCGTAAGCTTCCTATCAGGTAAATGTCCAGCTTCATCTGCGTATATCATTATGACATTGGATTGACGTACATAAGGTCGATATTAGCGAGTCCCGCTGCTGACACCGCGATCTGTTTCACCATAGTAGACCTTCCACCGCAAGGTATGTATTATGCGGCACATTCGGGGTTCTTTGCGGATGGCTTTTGTCTGTTTAAAGATTTGTACTGGTTGTAATTGTTATTTTTTACGTTATTACGTTATTAGTATTAAGGCTTTTAGAAGGAACATAGTCGGTTCTTGCTCTTTTTCGCTGCCTTTGATGTTGAGGACGACTTCGGAGTATTCTATTCTTCGATACGGTGATATATTTCCTTGTTTCAGCCACAGGATTAAATGACCGATGTGGTAGATAATTTTCAGTAATCACCTTGACCACAGGACAGACAAAAGTGAGACCTACATCCCTGCCATTCACTCATTGTGATACTAGTCTTTTGTACTAGTCTTTAGTAAACTCTTTATAAATAACCGCTTGTATGGCGAAGGATTATCTGTAACAATCTGTAGATTGTGAATTCAAATTTTTATATATCTTTTCGTACTGCAGCAACGGCATTGTGGAGACCTTGAAATGGTAAATTTTCTTTGTTCTTGAAATGTACTACACATTTGATAAGGATTTTAAATCTTTCATTTTTTATAATTGTTGAAGTTTGTAACCTTATTCTTTCGCGGTTTATGGGCTCATTTATATTAAACATGAAATCAAACTTTATGGATTGAAAGATATGATTATAAACGGAAGGAAGGGGAAAAAATTGCATTGGATGGCGGATACAGAAGCAGTCGATCTCAAAAGAAAACATTTACAACAAAGTTAATCATGGGAATCTCTTATCTTTTCTATCATTGTAAACTACATTTCACAGCGGAAAGGGAAGTACAAGTTATAGAGACGTAAGATCTCCGTTACATGCGTACAATTTTTCCATAAGCTCTGCCTGATCGTACGAGTGACCGTTAGAGTTCCCGCGCAAACTTTCAAAATGGAAGGCGGGAAAAGCAGATCATTTTGATTATAAGGTTTAGGTTAGCATTTATGACGCACTATTTTTCTAACCGTTCAATGCAATATTTTGAGGGTTTTGGGGAATGATTCGATAACAAGGGTAGGGATTAGGACATGATAAGTAGTTATCATTTAAAATGAGAGGAGGAGGAGGAGTACGTGCATAATCTAATCTCTGCATGACTAAAACCCAAAGGTTGATTACCTATACATTTCGGGTTATCTTCAGAGTACGTTAGAGCTAGAGATAGTTGCTAATATAAATGAGAGTAATGATTAAATCGCACACTTATACCAGTAAACTTATTCTGTTTTGTAATAATAATAGCTTTGCCTATAGTAAATGTGCCTGGTTTGATGGCAAATGATGAAGTAAAAGATCCGTTTTAAAACATGAAGGCAAACAGCAATTAGGAGTTGATTAAAGAAATTTGGCCCGTGGTTTGCGAAATTTAAATGGATTATTTTGCATATAGGGCTACGACTTAAACTGGATTTTTTTTCTTACTGGAATCTTGTTGTATACAAAAAAAAATCGACAAACGGGAGCAGTTTCGACTCCATTTTACTCGAATATATCCATGTACAAGTAGGCTAATGGTAGCAATGCTAACGCTATCATTACCATTATTAATATAATAAGGGCAATAAAAACGATAGCAGTTTTTAAAAATCGAAACTGCAAAAAATGAGGTAAATGGGTGAAGCAAGATAAATCAGCTCACTGACTCCTTTATTACTAAGAAAAAAAATGGACAGTACGCATATACGTCAGTCGGTTAAGTCCTCTTTGGGGGGGGAGGGGGGAGTGATGAAATAATTGAATAATCCAGCAATGAAATTGGCACAAGAATGTATACTTTCAAAAAAAAAAAAAAAAAAAACGGAAATTATTTATATTACCTGAAGGTTCATCTCCATGTCACGCTAAAAAAAAAAAAAAAAAAAAAAAAAAAAAATCTCAATGGTAGGCGAATTTCTATTTTTCATTGACCATAGAAATAAAGATGGGTTAATATAATTTTGAGGCGATAAAAAAACCCGGGATACTACAGTGTAATTAGCCATATTCACTATTACTAATCAATAGAATAACAATAGAATACGAAAATACATACAACCATACCTAATATCACGTTTCTTTAGTTTTACGCTCATCCTTACGTTAGTCTTACATACACATGACTGGCGCCGCAAATAATAAACACACGCTCACCAGAAATCATATACATGATCTTCAATTACTTTCGATTTAATTAACCTCCATGATCACGTAAATAGTAACGCGTTCACTTTTCGTAATCTTTAATTAAAAGAAATCGTTAATATTTAATTTCATATCGCAACATTGTCAACACTGGAAAAAAAAAAGAAGCGACTGTCACAACACTATACTTTCACCATCACCACCACACTACTTTACACTGTAGTATGTCGTTTGTAAAGGACTTATTTCAACTAGCAACAGTGTTCATGTTGCTATATTGTAGTAATAACATATCCCTGAAATTGCACACGCAACACACGAATTATGTAGGGTTTTGCATAATCAACAGATCACCATATAGTTCCCATTCTCTTTCTTTACCATTTCAACCACAGTGCAGACAACCACCATACAAACCGCTACAACTACCAAGACAACCACAACTCGTACCCAAACACCACTGCCATCACCTACAACCACCACTATTTATACTACCACTTCCACCACCACCAGTATTTATACTACCACTACCACCACCACCACTATTTATACTACCACTACCACCACTTTCCACTACCACTATCACCACCACCACCACCACCACCACTATTCGTACTACCATCACTACCACCACCACCACTATTCGTACTACCATCACTACCACCACCACCACTATTCGTACTACCATCACTACCACCACCACCACTATTCGTACTACCATCACTACCACCACCACCACTATTCGTACTACCATCACTACCACCACCACCACTATTCGTACTACCATCACTACCACCACCACCACTATTCGTACTACCATCACTACCACCACCACCACTATTCGTACTACCATCACTACCACCACCACCACTATTCGTACTACCATCACTACCACCACCACCACTATTCGTACTACCATCACTACCACCACCACCACTATTCGTACTACCATCACTACTACCACCACCACTATTCATACTACCACCACCACCATTATTCATACTACCATCACTACTACCACCACCACCACCACTATTTATACCACCACCACTTTCCACTACCACTATCACCACTTCCACTACCACCACTAAGCGCCGCGTCCCCGGGAGCGGCAGAGTGCACTCTTAGGTACATCTTACTCCCACACTTTATCACGTGGGTCAGAGCGCACTCGCTGCCCCTGTCGCTGCCACTCTGACAGTGCCACTCCGACAGTGCCACTCGTGTGCTGTCGGCTTGTCTCCTTCCTCCGCGCTCTCCTCTTCTTCCTGTCCTCTTTCTTCCTCTTTCCTCTTCCTCTTCCCTTTTTTTCCTTAGCTTCTTCCTCTCTCATTCTCCCTCCCTTCCTGATTATGTTCATCCCTTTCCCTTCTCTTCTTCTTTCACCTTTTATTCCGTCCCTCCCACTCTTCTCTTCCTCTCCCCCCCTTCCTCCCTCTTCTCTTTCCTCCTCCTTCATTTCTCCCCTCCCCTCCCTTTCTCTTCCTCTCCCCCCCTCCCTCCCTCTTCTCTTTCCTCCTCCTTCATTTCTTCCCTCCCCTCCCTTTCTCTTCCCTCCCCTCCCTTTCTCTTCCCTCCCCTCCCTTTCTCTTCCCTCCCCTCCCTTTCTCTTCCCTCCCCTTCCTTTCTCTTCCCTCCCCTCCCTTTCTCTTCCCTCCCCTCCCTTTCTCTTCCCTCCCTCCCTTTCTCTTCCCTCCCCTCCCTTTCTCTTCCCTCCCCTCCCTTTCTCTTCCTCTCCCTCCCTTCTCTCCCTCTCCCTCCCTTTCCCTTCCTCCTCTTCTCCCTTCCCCTCCCTTTCTCTCCTCCCTCCCTTCTACCCCCTCCCCTCCCTCTTCTCTCCCTCCCTCCCCTCCCTTTCTCTTCCCTCCCTCTCTCCTCCCTCCCCTCCCTCTCTCCTCCCTCCTCCCCTCCCTTTCTCTTCCCTCCTCCCCTCCCTTTCTCTTCCCTCCCCTCCCTTTCTCTTCCCTCCTCCCCTCCCTTTCTCTTCCCTCCCCTCCCTTTCTCTTCCTCCCCTCTCCTCCTTCTCTTCCTCCCTTCTACTCCCTCCACTACCATCAAGACCCCCCCCCCCCCCGGCAAAACGTCATAACTAGCTAACCTTTCCTCCTCATTACCATAACCGATACACCAGTTGGGTTTTGTGCCGCCCATGTAGCTTGGACGAAGGCAAAGGTGGGCGTGAATGGGCGCTAGTACCTCAAGGTCGTAGTTTAGTTCATTTAAACGTTATTTTCGTTATATTGTAGGGGTGTGGCTTGTGAGGGGCGTGCGAGCGTCTGTGCTGTGTGTGTGTTGTGTGTGTGTTGTGTGTGTGTGTGTGTGTGTGTGTGTGTGTGTGTGTGTGTGTGTGTGTGTGTGTGTGTGTGTGTGTGTGTGTGTGTGTGTGTGTGTGTGTGTTGTGTGTTGTGTGTTGTGTGTTGTGTGTTGTGTGTTGTGTGTTGTGTGTTGTGTGTTGTGTGTTGTGTGTTGTGTGTTGTGTGTTGTGTGTTGTGTGTTGTGTGTTGTGTGTTGTGTGTTGTGTGTTGTGTGTTGTGTGTTGTGTGTTGTGTTGTGTGTTGTGTGTTGTGTGTTGTGTGTTGTGTGTTGTGTGTTGTGTGTTGTGTGTTGTGTGTTGTGTGTTGTGTGTTGTGTGTTGTGTGTTGTGTGTTGTGTGTTGTGTGTTGTGTGTTGTGTGTTGTGTGTTGTGTGTTGTGTGGGGTCGGTTTATGATATGTGGCATTATAGTTGTGCACTATATATGTATCTATATATGTCTGCCCTTTACGATACATATATTGGATATGTAGGTGTATATATATGTATATAATAAACTTTTTGTAGCACACACTAAATATTAAATTTATAGTGTCATTTGTACACACTGCTCTCTGGAATTGCAAGTCACCTACTACAGTCAACATGTTCAATTTGATATACAATATTCAGTTATCGCGTCGAGCTGTCATAATAATAATCTGAATCACCTCAGATATTGTAGTTTTCAAGATATTTATCTAATCTAATTATGTAACTGTTGCTACCACCGACTCCTTCATTCTACTACCACTCACACGTACATCAATGTTTACATCAATGTTTACATCAATGTTTACATCAATGTTTACATCAATGTTTACATCTCTCCTCTACCCTTCTTTCTTTCTCATTTCACTCTTCATACAGTGTGTCCTCGAGTACAAGATGGGTTCGTGGTGCACGTGTTGTGTGTGATATTCTTGAATTAGTTCAGTTAAGTTTCACTCACCGCGCCCAGATAAATAGAAAGGAAGAGTTATGAGCTGCTCAACTTTCTTTCCTTATTGCTGCTTTCTTGAAAAAAAGATGGGCGTTATCTTGTTATATTCTTGTGGTTTTGGGAGAATTGCGGTAGAGACCATTTAACGAACTCGTTTTGCTTGCCTAGTCTTGTTCCCCCCTCTCTCTCTGTCTCTCTCTGTCTCTCTCTGTCTCTCTCTGTCTCTCTCTGTCTCTCTCTGTCTCTCTCTGTCTCTCTCTGTCTCTCTCTGTCTCTCTCTGTCTCTCTCTCTCTCTCTCATACACACATACACACACACACACATACACACATACACATAATCCTTGAGGAATTCCAAGTAAAAACCGTTGACATAACAGGGTGTCAGCACGTACGTAAGTTTAGCCTGTGAGACTCTTATGGGATCAACAGGGCGACAAAATAACAGGCCTTATGTGGCTTATCTGCAGATGCTAATATCGCGTGCTCCGCTGGTGTCGGTTAGGGCCGTTAGAACGCGTTGGATGTACTAGCACTTTCTCGATCACACGCGCGTGCACTGATAGTCAGGGTGTGTGCATTTGTTTGTAAATTAACATCGTGAAGCGTATGACTTGAGTTAGTAATGACAGTGAGACAATCTTTGTTACGCCAGTGCCGTTTGGTGATTTTCTGGTCTACGTGTGAATTCAGACATAGGGATGGGATTTGCCTTGCATTTATGTATAGAGAGAAAAAGAACAAATTAAAAGTTAAAAGAATTAATCTAATCATTATTTACTTCAAGTGCTCATAAAGAGGAAGAGGGAGACTGGTGTGATTGATGTGCGGTCATGTCAAAATATGCATGTCTAGCCATCATCCTTAGGGCAACATTAAAAAAAGAAAAAGAAAAAAAAAATCTAATTTGCTGAAATTGCACCAAGCAATCGCGTAATCTCAACTACATGTTTATAACGATAATTTAGTTATGCGTGTTGCAGATTAGACAACCATCATAATCTGGTATGTTTTTTTTTTTTTTCCATCGTGTATTAAATACTTTGGTAAGATCCGACCCCATGTTTTGATATGGGCCCTGGTCACGGGGCATCCACTTACGTGTTACCCTTGCTGTCCCCACCGCGTTCACCCGTCGGGATGGGAGTATGTGGAAAAGAGATGGGAAAGTGTACCAATTGTCTTCAAAGGCAGTGTACCCTTTCCCCATGCCAGCACTCGATTCCAGTAAATCCGGTACTGCCTTCATCGAGACCGAGATAGTACTCTTATCTTATCCTGGCCTGTGTAAATCCGGAAATACGAAGTGTATCCGCTGGACGGACCGGTACTGGCCGATAATTTGTCCATCTTCAAACCAAACGTAGCCCGTTTGTTTTTATTGAAGGTGACACAACCTCAGTTTCCCGTGGAACTTCCACAAAGACTCGTCTATGGCGATGTCTTTCTCGGACCAAGGTCTCAACAAAGGCAGTATTGAGGGCGTCAATAACCGGTCTGAGCTTCCACAGACGGTTCTCGGGAACCTCTTTTCCCCATTCTCCAGATGCGCGAAATGAAGGTGGGTAGTGAGGTGGTCAAACCGATCCCGGGACACAAACAAACACAACAGCTCAACACAAACGGTTGGGTGATGGGACCAGAAATCCCGGTAACAGGGAAGTTTGTGGAACCCCATCGTCACCCGCAGACCAAAGGACGCCATCAGGAGCTTCTCCTAGGACATGGGGGACCACTTCCTCATGTGAGGGGAGACCGGAGGAGAGATCCCTGCATACCTAGAATCAGACGAAAGGCAAACGTCAGTAACTCGATTCCAAATTCGATAAACGGCTTGTATGTACACAAACTGTATAATTTCTCACTGTTATGGTCTCCTGTATTATTAAACTCGCCAACTGGTCTCGCAGATGTGTTGATGTCCGTGAAAAAAACAACACTGGAAGATCTCAAGGGGGCCGCTAGTTGCATCCAGGTCTGCCTTGACCCCAGGAGAACCAGCAAACCCGAACTTTTTTCGGGATGTTATCCTTCTTTCGCCAAACGAAATTAGGAGTCCCAAGTTCGTTCCTCCTCCACATTATAGACAATGTAGACAATGGCTCGTCACGTTATCCGCCTGGCTAAAGAATTCTAAAACTACGGGTTTTATTGCTGTAGTAATGGTTACAAGTCATTTTTATTTGTTGGTTTTCTAAATACTGAGGAATGCAGACCGCCTCGACCCCCCCTCCATGAATCTGTCCAGGAAAGCTAGTTTCTAATTTTTCTTCCACAGTAAATTGAATTTTATCGTTGACCGCTTTCAACAGCGTCTGTATTTGACGTAAGCATGTTCTCCTGGAGACGATGACAATGACATATATGTATTATAGCCATGCAGAATGCCTGCCAATAGTATTTCCTTGTTAAACGTTTCCATGAAAAGACGGTGGAAAACCATGACTAGACCACTTATCTGTCGGTACTCTGCTCTTGCAAACTTAGATATGAAGTTTGTGCACAATATCTCGAAAGCTTCATGCCTAGTGCTATACTCCAACGGCCTCTCAGGGGTTTTAAAGGTCTTGTAAACCATTGGTTTGCCTTTTCCATGATGACATCTAGGTGGTGAGATTGCGTCCAAAGGAAGTCTCACCTACAGCCTCGCATTACCTTTGTGATTTGCTATTCTTCCAATACAAGTGATAAGTGCAATTATCATACCTTCCAATATTCTAAAAGCTTGTTTGGGGATCCACAATTTGCAATAGACCCGCAAATGCGAACTTTTTTTAAGGCATTTATCATCGAGCGACGAGTTAAACGTGATATTTGATCTATCGAATATTCGAGTCATTAACATAATGCAAATTTTATCTATTTTTTCCATTCCATTTTGTTTGTGCTCAAATATTATCCACTTCAAATTATACTGGTACGTGTACATATTTTGCACGAGTATAGCTATCATATTTAAGACCCTGATGGTTCTCGCGATTATATATATACTGATGTTTTTTCTTCAGTTCTCTCAGGTTTTCTCACTGCTATACATTTTTTTGTGCTGGCGGCAAGAAACGTAATAAAGTCAACGTTCCTTATACCGTCTTGGAAAGTGATAAGCTCGGTTGTAATTACGTTCGTTCACTAACAAGATGACACGGATAAAAATTATGTAAATGAGACTGAATAGTTTCCACAACACAATGTTAATTTACGCGTTTCGGGTTACTCCGTCTTCAGAACTACATACTACATCAAGCTTATAAGAACATATACATATTAGTCAAGAGCTGACGACCCAGCTGATTCCCGTGACCTCTCGCTCGTTGTCCGCATGATAGACGTTGCCGCGACCTTGGATAATTTGAAGCGACCCGACGCGGTGTCCACGTCCTGTTTCACCATAATGCACTTTCTCGCATCCACTGCATGATATGCAGTTTAAAGCGCTGTCAGGATTCTATGTGGACGGCTTTGACACGTATTACTGGGAAAATTAATAGACAATTCTGGCCATTCAACTGATTTATTCACATTTTTATTGACAGAAGGAAATTTTTAGACAGTAAATGTTTTATTGTTTTTTCCTTTATACATATATCATCTCAGTATTTTGTGGGACCTCCTTTGGCTCTAATAACTGCTTCAACACGTCTTGGCATGCTTCTAATGTAGTCTTGTGCTTTGTTCCCGATATTTGGATTTCTGTGCCAAACCTCTATCAACCGCTGGATGAGCCTCTGTTGGTACATTCAATTTTGCTTACTTCATCTTTTAAGTCTTTCCATAAACCTTCAATAGGATTCATATCTGGGCTATTTCCAGGCCAATCAAGCACTTTGATGTTAAGATCTTTTAGATGACTAGAAACTCTTCTGGCTGTGTGACATGGGGCCCTATTTTTGCACCAGAAGTGTTGGCGATCATGATGGTGCTTCCAAAATGTCTATTAACCGCCTCGGTGATGTTGCATTGAGGTAGCACTAGGAACTTTGGAGGGGAAGAGGGTTCGGTTCTTGACCTCGTTATAATGAACTCCGCCTTTCGGAATTTCAGAAGAAATCCCCTAGGGTATTTGTTCCATAAATGCATCAATGATGTACTTATTTCACCGTCTAGGAATTCAGGGCTGCATATCTTCAAAGCCCTGAGGAAGAAACCTATAACGACACCCGATTTGATTTTATTGCTGTGTGCGGATTAATTGTGTATGAAATCGTCTTTATTCGTTGGCTTTCTGTACACTGAAAAACGTAGGTCGCTATCGCCCCAATAGATCATAGCATCGAGAAAAGGTAACTTCTTGAGTCCTCTTCTTCTATGGTAAATTGGATCTTGTCGTGCACGGCATTCAGTTGCGTAAGCGTTTGATGTAAGCACGATCTCCTAGGGACGATTGCCAGGACGTCATCTACGTATCGAAGCCAAGTCGAACGTCTGCCGTTCATGTTCATGTAGTGGTCCTTTTCTAATGCTTCCATAAAGAGGCAGGCCAGAACCGCGCTAAGTGGTGAGCCCATAGCGAGACCTCTGATCTGTTGGGAATCAGCTGGGTCGTCAGCTCATGACTAATAAATTGGTTAGAAGTACTTTCTACACATGCCTTTACATTTTAGACGCAATGTTCAGAGGAGGTATGTTTGTCTAAAAAAACAGTGCTGTAACATATTTTTCGTGTTATTCTATTGAACTTTTTTTTTCCATATTCTTAACTCATATATGATAATACCAATGGGAAATGGAAGCATTCTTCTCGTGAAGTAACAATTATTCTTCTTCCCAAAAGAAGAGAATACGAACAACCATACATATACATACAAGTAAATACATGTACTCTATTCTTATTTCTTGGATGATTGCATCTAAAATGTAAAGGCTTGTGTAAAAAGTATTACTATGTAACAGCAATGTTTTTCAAGTGTCATTTTCTTTTAGTGGGGTAACAAAAAGATGTTATATAATTTTCATTTTTTTTATTCAGATAAATAAAATAGTAAAACATACGTAAATAATATGTAAAAAAGAATTAATAGTAAATTATATACAACTCCTCCTCCACCTTTCCTTGCTCCTCCTCCTCCTCCTGCTGCTCCTTCTCCACCTCATAATCCTCGCCTCTCCTTGTCCTTCACCTCTGTTGCATGTGGAAGCGCCTGAAGCACTTCCCCGCGCACAGAGCGACCTTACAATTGATGCACATGATGCAGGTCTCCCGACGACCCGCACGCCAGCACATGCGGCACCTCCTGTAACGTCGTTGAGGGGTGAAATCCGGAAGATGGTCCGGTGTTCGTGCAGCACGACATCCTCTCCGACAGCTGTGCAGCCCCTACAGCGAGTCGACGAGTCCAAGCCTAAAATCGTACCGCGGTATTGTGTCCCCGAGTACCTTGTGTAAACAGTAGGCATTGACGATGCACATGGCCAGGAGGTTGAAAAAGATCTTTTTGTACCACTTGATGGACCTGCGAGTCGTAGGGTAGTACTGAGCCAGCTGGTCGCTCAGGTCTACTACACCCTTCATCCCGACATTGTAGTCCGCGACTACACGAGGTTTGCTACGAGTGACCCCTTGTCGGCGGGTCGGAAGGGTGACCATCTCGCTCGTGTGGACCGTCGAAAGCATGGTGACAACCCTCTTGTCCTTCCATGACAGACAAAGTATGCCTGTCCTTGTGCTTCGATAGTACACATCGTCGCGGAGCTTCACCTCCATGTCCCTAGGCATGAACTTCCGGTTCGGCCGGACAGTTCCCACCGCACTGGTGGTACGGGCCTGGAGGTAGTGGAAAAGGGTTGGCGATGAGTACCAATTGTCCAAATGGACCTCATACCCCTTTCCCAGCATGTCCGCGGCTTCCATCAAGTCCACGACGACCTTCATATTGGCAGGAAGATCGCCGCGATCCTGGCCAACGTAAATCCGGAAAGCGCAGGTGTACCCCGCTTCTGCACCAGTGCTGGCACAGAGCTTGTACCCCTTCATGCCGCGCCTGGCCCGCTTTGAAGGGTTGTACTGCACGGCATGATGGCGCCCCCGGAAAGCCCAAAGACATTCGTCGACGGTCACCAGCTTGCCAGGGATGAACACCGACGAGAACTGACGAGAGAGAGCGTCGATCACCGGCCGAAGCTTCACAGTCGGTCAGCAACGGCCCGAGGGTCGTTGTCGTCCGAAAAGTGCAAGTACCCCGACAGGGAATCGAAGCGGTCTCTCGTCCTGGGGAAAAGACAACACCGAAACTTAGGATCCCTCGACCAGTAGTGCCTCTGTCGTGGACGAGGCTGCACTGACATCATGAGCCGGAGCCCAAGATGAGAGTACATCTCGTCAACAGTGACATCATCCCACTGCTGGCCGGCAAACCTGAAAAAGAAAGATATACAAGACATGCAACCACACGTGTGGTAAGGAAACATTGTATATTCAAATCGTGCCATGATGTACAATGTGGGTATCTTACCAGTTAGTTTCGGCTGTAATCGTATGGATCAACTCCGGGGTCAGGAAACAGTCGAAGAGTGTCCTGGGGGTAGAGGTTCTCTCCAGGTGATCAAACTTGATCCCTGGGGAAGCCGCGAAGCCATACCTCCGAGGAACATCCTGCTTCCGCTTCCAGACGAACCCCGGAGTACCAGGGGCATTCCGCTGCGACCTCTGCAGGACGACTTGCGACAGTGGAGTATCGGAATCAATAGAAACGAAGTCCAATTGATCCCGCTCACTGTCGGTATCATCGTCAGTACTCGAGCTGCTTGCTTCCCACATCGTCATCCTCCCAATCGGAATCGGGAAAATAGCGACGTGGACCTGAAGAACAAACATAGGTACTCAGAATTTTTTATATACTTATTTTTGTCTACAGTACTGGGAAAATTAATAGGCAATTCTGACCATTCAACTGATTTATTCACATTTTTATTGACAGAAGGAAATTTTTAGACAGTAAATGTTTTATTGTTTTTCCATTATACATATAACATCTCGGTATTTTGTGGGACCTCCTTTAGCTCTAATAATTGCTTCAACACGTCTTGGAATGCTTCTAATGTAGTCTTGTGCTTTGTTCCTGATATCTGGATTTGTGTGCCAAACCTCTATCAACCGCTGGATGAACTGTACTTTGTTGGTACATTCAATTTTGCTAACTTCATCTTTTAAGTCTTTCCATAAACCTTCAATAGGATTCATATCTGGGCTATTTCCAGGCCAATCAAGCACTTTGATGTTAAGATCTTTTAGATGACTAGAAACTCTTCTGGCTGTGTGACATGGGGCTCTATTTTTGCACCAGAAGTTTTGGCGATCATGATGGTGCTTCCGAAATGTCTATTAACCGCCTCGGAGATGTTGCATTGAGGTAGCACTAGGAACTTTGGAGGGGAAGAGGGTTCGGTTCTTGACCTCGTTATAATGAACTCCGCCTTTCGGAATTTCAGAAGAAATCCCCTAGGGTATTTGTTTCATAAATGCCTCAATGATGTACTTATTTCATCGTCTAGGAATTCAGGGCTGTATGTCCTCAAAGTCCTGAGTAAGAAACCTACAACGACTCCCGATTTAACTTTATTACCGTGTGCGGGTTAATCGTGTATGAAATCGTCTTTATTCGTTGGTTTTCTGTACACTGAGAAACGTAGGTCGCCATCGCGCCGATAGATCACAGCATCGAGAAAAGGTAGCTTCTTGAGAGTCCTCTTCCTCTATAGTAAACTGGATCTCGTCGTGCACGGCATTCAGTTGCGTAAGCGTTTGATGTAAGCACGATCTCCTAGGGACGATTACCAGGACGTCATCTACGTATCGAAGCCAAGTCGAACGTCTGCCGTTCATGTTCATGTAGTGGTCCTTTTCAAATGCTTCCATAAAGAGGCAGGCCAGAACCGCGCTTAGTGGTGAGCCCATAGCGAGACCTCTGACCTGGCGGGAATCAGCTGGGTCGTCAGCTCATGACTAATAAATTGGTTAGCAGTAATTTCTACACATGCCTTTACATTTTAGACGCAATGTTCAATGTTCAGAGGAGGTATGTTTAAAAAAAAAATAGTGCTGTAACACCTTTTTCGACAGTGTTATTCTATTTAACTTTTTTTTCCATATTCTTAACTCCTATATGATAATACCAATGGGGAATGGAAACATTCTTCTCGTGAAGTAACAATAGCTTTTATTTTTCTTCCCAAAAGAAGAGAATATGAACAACCATACATGTACATACAAGTAAATACATGTACTCTATTCTTATTTCTTGGATGATTGCGTCTAAAATGTGAAGGCATGTGTAAAAGTATTGCTATGTAACAGCAATGTTTTTCAAGTGTCATTTTCTTTTAGTGGGGTAACAAAAAGATGTTATATAATTTTCATTTTTTTTATTCAAATAAATAAAATAGTAAAACATATACATAAATAATATGTAAAAAAAAAAATAATAGTAAATTATATACAACTCCTCCTTTTCCACCTTTCCTTGCTGCTTCTCCTGCTGCTCCTTCTCCACCTCATAATCCTCACCTCTCCTTCTCCTTCACCTCTGTTGCGTGTGGAAGCGCCTGAAGCACTTCCCCGCGCACAGAGCGACCTTACAATTGATGCACATGATGCAGGTCTCCCGACGACGACCTACACGTGTAGCCAGCACATGCGGCACCTCCTGTAGCGTCGTTGAGGGGTGAAATCCGGAAGATGGTCCGGTGTACGGGCAGCACGACTTCCTCTCCGACCGCTGTGCAGTCCCAACAGCGAGTCGACGAGTCCAAGCCTAAAATCGTACCGCGGTATTGTGCCCCCGAGTACCTTGTGTAAACAGTAGGCATTGACGATGCACATGGCCAGGAGGTTGAAAAAGATCTTTTTGTACCACTTGATGGACCTGCGAGTCGTAGGGTAGTACTGAGCCAGCTGGTCGCTCAGGTCTACTACACCCTTCATCCCGACATTGTAGTCCGCGACTACACGAGGTTTACTGCGAGTGACCCCTTGTCGGCGGGTCGGAAGGGTGACCATCTCGCTCGTGTGGACCGTCGAAAGCATGCTGACAACCCTCTTGTCCTTCCATGACAGACAAAGCATGCCTGTCCTTGTGCTTCGATAGTCCACATCGCCGCGGAGCTTCACCTCCATGTCCCTAGGCATGAACTTCCGGTTTGGCAGGACAGTTCCCACCGCACTGGTGGTACGGGCCTGGAGGTAGTGGAAAAGGGTTGGCGATGAGTACCAATTGTCCAAATGGACCTCATACCCCTTTCCCAGCATGTCCGCGGCTTCCATCAAGTCCACGGCGACCTTCATACTGGCAGGAAGATCGCCGCGATCCTGGCCAACATAGATCCGGAAAGCGCAGGTGTACCCCGCTTCTGCACCATTGCTGGCACTGAGCTTGTACACCTTCATGCCGCGCCTGGCCCGCTTTGAAGGGTTGTACTGCACGGCATGATGGCGCCCCCGGAAAGCCCAAAGACTCTCGTCGACGGTCACCAGCTTGGCAGGAATGAACACCGACGAGAACTGACGAGAGAGAGCATCGATCACCGGCCGAAGCTTCACAGTCGGTCAGCAACGGCCCGAGGGTCGTTGTCGTCCGAAAAGTGCAAGTACCCCGACAGGGAATCGAAGCGGTCTCTCGTCCTGGGGAAAAGACAACACCGAAACTTAGGATCCCTCGACCAGTAGTGCCTCTGTCGTGGACGAGGCTGCACTGACATCATGAGCCGGAGCCAAAGATAATAGTACATCTCGTCAACAGAGATATCATCCCACTGCTGGCCGGCAAACCTGAAAAAGGATATGCTAGACACGCATCCACAAGTGTGCTAAGGAAACATTGTATATTCAAATCGTGCCATGATGCTCAATGTGGGCAACTTACCGGTTAGTTTCGGCTGTAATCGTATGAATCAACTCCGGGGTCAGGAAACAGTCGAAGAGTGTCCTGGGGGTAGAGGTTCTCTCCAGGTGATCAAGCTTGATCCCTGGGAAGGCCGCGAAGCCATACCATCCTGCTTCCGCTTCCAGACGAACCCCGGAGCACCAGGGGCATCTCGCTGCGACCTCTGCAGGACGACAAGCGACAGTGGAGTATCGGAATCAATTGAACTTTCGTTAGAAACTAAGTCCAATTGATCCCGCTCACTGTCGATATCATCGTCACTACTCGAGCTGCTTCCCACATCGTCATCCTCCCAATCGGAATCAGGAAAATAACGACGTGGACCTGAAGGAGAAACATAGGTACTCCAAATTTTTTATATAATTATTTTTGTCTACTGGGAAAATTAATAGACAATTCTGGCCATTCAACTAATTTATTCACATTTTTATTGACAGAAGGAAATTAGTCAGTAAATGTTTTGTTTTATCTTTATACATATATCATCTCAGTATTTTGTGGGACCTCCTTTGGCTCTAATAACTGCTTCAACACGTCTTGGCATGCTTCTAATGTAGTCTTGTGCTTTGTTCCTGATATCTGGATTTCTGTGCCAAACCTCTATCAACCGCTGGATGAGCTGTACTCTGTTGGTACATTCAATTTTGCTGACTTCATCTTTTAAGTCTTTCCATAAACCTTCAATAGGATTCATATCTGGGCTATTTCCAGGCCAATCAAGCACTTTGATGTTAAGATCTTTTAGATGACTAGAAACTCTTCTGGCTGTGTGACAAGGGGCCCTATTTTTGCACCAGAAGTGTTGGCGATCATGATGGAGCTTCCGAAATGCCTATTTACCGCCTCGGAGATGTTGCCTTGAGGTAGCACTAAGAACTTTGGAGAGGAGGAGGGTTCGGTTTTTGACCTCGTTATAATGAACTCCCCTTCTTTCGGAGTTTCAGAAGAAATCCCCTTGGGTACTTGTTTCATAAATACATCAATGATGTACTTTATTTCATCGTCTAGGAATTCAGGGCTGTATGTCCTCAAAGTCCTGAGTAAGAAACCTACGACTCCCGATTTAACTTTATTTCTGTGTGCGGATTAATCGTGTATGAAATCGTCTTTATTCGTTGGCTTTCTGTACACTGAAGAACGTAGGTCGCTATCGCGCCGATAGATCACAGCATCGAGAAAATGTAGCTTCTTGAGAGTCCTCTTCCTCTATGGTAAACTGGATCTTGTCGTGCACGGCATTCAGTTGCGTAAGCGTTTGATGTAAGCACGATCTCCTGGGGACGATTACCAGGACGTCATCTACGTATCGAAGCCAAATCGAACGTCTGCCGTTCATGTTCATGTAGTGGTCCTTTTCGAATGCTTCCATAAAGAGGCAGGCCAGAACCGCGCTAAGTGGTGAGCCCATAGCGAGACCGCTGACTTGTCGGGAATCAGCTGGGTCGTCAGCTCATGACTAATAAATTGGTTAGCAGTACTTTCTACACATGCCTTTACATTTTAGACGCAATGTTCAATGTTCAGAGGAGGTATGTTTAAAAAAAAAATAGTGCTGTAACACCTTTTTCGACAGTGTTATTCTCTTGAACTTTTTTTCATATTCTTAACTCCTATAGGAAATGGAAGCATTCTTCTCGTGAAGTAACAATAGCTTTTATTCTTCTTCCCAAAAGAAGTATGTATATGTATGGTTGTTCATATTCTCAAGTAAATACATGTACTCTATTCTTATTTCTTTGATGATTGCGTCTAAAATGTAAAGGCATGTGTAAAAAGTATTACTATGTAACAGCAATGTTTTTCAAATGTCATTTTCTTTTAGTGGGGTAACAAAAAGATGTTATATAATTTTCATTTTTTTTTTATTCAAATAAATAGAATTGCACAACATATACATAAATAATATGTAAAAAATTAATAGTAAATTATATACAACTCCTCCTTTTCCACCTTTCCTTGCTCCTCCACCTCCTCATAATCCTCGCCTCTCCTTCTCCTTCACCTCTGTTGCGTGTGGAAGCGCCTGAAGCACTTCCCCGCGCACAGAGCGACCGTACAATTGATGCACATGATGCAGGTCTCCCGACGACGACCTACACGTGTAGCCAGCACATGCGACACCTCCTGTAACGTCGTTGAGGGGTGAAATCCGGAAGATGGTCCGGTGTTCAGCCCCAACAGCGAGTCGACGAGTCCAAGCCGAAAATCGTACTGCGGCATCGTGTCCCCGAGTACCTTGTGTAAACAGTAGGCATTGACGATGCACATGGCCAGGAGGTTGAAAAAGATCTTTTTGTACCACTTGATGGACCTGCGAGTCGTAGGGTAGTACTGAGCCAGCTGGTCGCTCAGGTCTACTACACCCTTCATCCCGACATTGTAGTCCGCGACTACACGAGGTTTACTGCGAGTGACCCCTTGCCGGCGGGTCGGAAGGGTGACCATCTCGCTCGTGTGGACCGTCGAAAGCATGCTTGACCACCTCTTGTCCTTCCAGGACAGACAAAGCATGCCTGTCCTTGAGCTTCGATAGTCCCCATCGCTACGGAGCTTCACCTCCATGTCCCTAGGCATGGACTTCCTGTTTGGCCGGACAGTTCCCACCGCACTGGTGGTACGGGCCTGGAGGTAGTGGAAAAGGGTTGGCGATGAGTACCAATTGTCCAAATGAACCTCATACCCCTTTCCCAGCATGTCCGCGGCTTCCATCAAGTCCACGACGACCTTCATACTGGCAGGAAGATCGCCGCGATCCTGGCCAACGTAAATCCGGAAAGCGCAGGTGTACCCCGCTTCTGCACCGTTGCTGGCACAGAGCTTGTACACCTTCATGCCACGCCTGGCCCGCTTTGAAGGGTTGTACTGCACGGCATGATGGCGCCCCCGGAAAGCCCAAAGACACTCGTCGACGGTCACCAGCTTGCCAGGAATGAACACCGACGAGAACTGACGAGAGAGAGAGAGCGTCGATCACCGGCCGAAGCTTCACAGTCGGTCAGCAACGGCCCGAGGTCGTTGTCGTCCGAAAAGTGCAAGTACCTCGACAGGGAATCAAAGCGGTCTCTCGCCATCGTCCTGAGGAAAAGACAACACCGAAACTTAGGATCCCTCGACCAGTAGTGCCTCTGTCGTGGACGAGGCTGCACTGAGATCATGAGCCGGAGCCCAAGATAAGAGTACATCTCGTCAACAGAGACATCATCCCACTGCTGGCCGGCAAACCTGAAAAAGAAAGATACGCAAGACATGCATCCACAAGTGTGCTAAGGAAACATTGTATATTCAAATCGTGCCATGATGCTCAATGTGGGCAACTTACCGGTTAGTTTCGGCTGTGATTGTTTGCATCAACTCCGGGGTCAGGAAACGGTCGAAGAGTGTCCTGGGGGTAGAGGTTCTCTCCAGGTAATCAAGCTTGATCCCTGGGGAGGCCGCGAAGCCATACCTCCGAGGAACATCCTGCTTCCGCTTCCAGACGAACCCCGGAGTACCAGGGGCATCCCGCTGCGACCTCTGCCGGACGACTTGCGACAGTGGAGTATCGGAATCAATTGAACTTTCGTTAGAAACTAAGTCCAATTGATCCCGCTCACTGTCGGTATCATCGTCACTGCTCGAGACGCTTCCCACATCGTCATCCTCCCAATCGGAATCGGGAAAATAACGACGTGGACCTGAAGAAGAAACATAGGTACTCAGATTTTTTTATATACTTATTTTTATCTACTGGGAAAATTAGTAGACAATTCTGGCCATTCAACTGATTTATTAACATTTTTATTGACAGAAGGAAATTAGTCAGTAAATGTTTTGTTTTATCTTTATATCATCTCATTATTTTGTCGGACCTCCCTTGGCTCTAATAACTGCTTCAACACGTCTTGGCATGCTTCAATTGTGCTTTGTTCCTGATATCTGGATTTCTGTGCCAAACCTCTATCAACCGCTGGATGAGCTGTACTCTGTTGGTACATTCAATTTTGCCGACTTCATCTTTTAAGTCTTTCCATAAACCTTCAATAGGATTCATATCTGTGCTATTTCCAGGCCAATCAAGCACGGAGGGACCAGTTGAAAGAAAGGGACATTGATTTTTTTTCCACAAACAGAACTAAGTGTTTTTATGGTTATTTACAAAGTCAATATTACAGAAAAAACTATCTAAATAGGTAGATTTACACTTATCCGCAGAAAGTAACTTCGTCTTGCCGCTCGTCCTCACTACCACTATCGTCCTCGTGAAAAAGCGCAGTTTTTTTTTCTAAAGCTTTTCCAAGTTAAAAACTTTGAGCATATCACTAATTAACATAAAGTGCACACTTACCATGTTCATCAAACGAGAAATCGTCTTCAACTAATTCAGATTCCATTGAAACCCACACCGTTCCAGAAGTGGAAGGTTGGAGGTCGTCAACGTCATCCTCGTCTGACGAAACAAGACGATGAATGTGAGAAAGATGGTAGAATGCAGTAACGCTTTGCAGATCGTGTCGGCATCGTGGCAAGCTTAGAAGTGATTATTCTACGATTATTTAGGGGGGTTATATTCACTCTATCCACCAATCACAGCCTTCCTAGTTCCCGAAAAGCCCGGGTAAACGTGGTAACAACCAATTAGCAATCAGAATTAGGGCGTCTCTTAGGCTATTTTTCGACCCTGTGATAGCAAGTCGACCGGCGCGAATGGGTTAAGCATGATAGCTACGACATTACTAATTTTAGGAATTACTAATTTTAGGAATCATCACTTTGACTCAAGTACAGGTTCGGTTACTACCTAATCATAGATATCCTTGATCCCCTAATGGGCTATTCCATTGTTTCAAAATATAATTTGTGATTGAATGTTATATTCTGTATACAAGACACTGCCGCTTTCATTGTATTTTTTCCAGACTGCATAATATATTAGGCTTTTATGTGTGGCTGAGTAAAAATAAATTCAAAATAATTAAATGGTAAGAAGAATCATCTGCGTTTAAGGCAAATACTGTACCGCTTATCTTTCTTTGGAATTAAGGGGACCATCTGTAAAAATGGACCAAAATAAAGGGGGGGGGGTCTCTTAGGCATGTAAACCTTCAACCATTGGCTCAAAGCCTCCATGAATTTGTTTTACCCCCATCGAAGGAGAGCAAATTTGCTAAGTTCTGTACAATTGTCTGAAGCATTTTCCTTGTGTTGTGGCAATAGTAACAACAAATGCAAGTCGCTTTCCTCTTCCATATCTGTTTTGCTTTTCGGTGTTTTTGTAAACAAATCCCAAAAAGTAGGTTTCTTACTTTTTTTCTTTTTTAATTCTTTCTGCTCATTGTGACACACATTAACAAGCTGATATGGACTCTATACTACAATTTTAGTCAGGCTTTGTCAATATTGTTATTACCATACAGTAAGCCTCATGAAATTTTCATTTGCTAACCCTTCTTATACTAACCACGTGTTTTCCTTTCCTACTGGATTGCTATGTTTGATGTACTGGAGCTCGGTATGCCTGATGTTTTGTCATATCTTATAATATCTAAGTAATGTTATATGATCTTCTGAAGAACAGTTTTGCTGAGAATGATTGATGTGCATCTTACGCCAACCAATTTCAATTTCTATTGTCGCTTTTCCACGATTGTAAATCTTCAGCTATGGAATGACTTGTGTGTTCAGGAATTGTTGAAACATGGCCTATATT
>NW_028234426.1:3943782-3948782 GCF_977035675.1 Penaeus japonicus | reverse complement strand
TGAACTTTTAGCTTTCTTAACACCTTGTCAAACCTACCTTTCCACATTTCAAAGAGCTGTGCATTCCGTTTCCAGTGAACCTTCTTTCCCATGATGCCAGAAGGGTAAAACACCCGGTCTCCGAATTTCATGCACACAAATCTGAAATTGTGACGTTTTGATGATTTCCATTTCAATTGCATTAAATTGTTTATATGTAACATCCACATGGTTAAACTCTGCCCTGCAAGCTATAAGCTTTTTCCGTCAATAAGGCACTTTATGCATATATTTGAACCCTATTTCGTTCCAGAGAAATGGGCAATGAGATTGTCACGCATACAAGTTATGCGTAGGCATAACTTGTGGTAGTCCCTTCCCTTTCATGAATATGCTTGCAATCATGAAAATGGCAAGAGGAAATTTTTATTAATTTATTAAAATTTCTTCTTTCTTTTTAATAATGTCTCACACTTTAGACATCTTACTCACTCAATAACAAACAGGATTGTGTGCAGGCTGTCTTTTAGCAATCTATGGTAATACATGTACACACAATAAAATGCAGCCATAATAATCCACTATCTAAATTGGAATCCATCTGGATTCAAAACTTTGATTTACCCTTTTTTTTGCTCAATGTGACTATTTCCTTTTGTAACTTCTTTTTTATTTACAAGTCTAAATGAATGTATAAAAATTACAGGGGAATAAAGTCACCAATGGTATGGTTATCTAACCACACTTTCATTTCACAAATAAGAAATAGTGGCATGAGTAAATGTCTTACCTAAAATAGTCTCTCCAGATCATTTCAAATATCACCCAATACGTGCTCTTGTTGGCAACTCTCTGGTTCTCGTATTTTTTTATTTCGCTGAAGATGTAACGTGGAGACAAGCATCCATGGGCTAACCTGAAATGTCATTCAATTATAATAAATGCCCCTCTGGATATTCCTTACCTAATTAATTTATTAATCATAAGTAATTGTGTGTAAGTAGGTTTTGCATACCATAAGACTATTTATAATGCTAGGTAATACAGATTATCAAATGTCATTGCTATAAAAACCTCTATTCAATAAGTCAGAATTATTTTTACCACTGAAGAAAGAATCCAATATTACAGTACAACATCTGATTGTGATAGAAAACTTACCATGGACTGAATTTGGTGGAATAAGCTTCTCCCAGGAGGCCGTTTCTCGTCTCCTTGTAATTGGCTACGTTGTTTGTGTCCCAGAGGTAATTCTGGACTCTTGCCAGTCCAGCTGTCTCTCCTCCAGAGAGGGGGAAGGCCGTCCTGTGGTCCATTGGCAATTCTGCAGATGAGAGAATCATTGTTTAAAAAGTGCAAATATTACAGTGAGTAAATATTTGTGTGTATGGGGGGTTGGGGGATAAATCATAGCTGTAATAAAAAGAATGCATGACTAAATCCACCATTGTCTCTCTTTTTTTGCAATATGAAGATTTTACACCAAATAAAGGCATGAATCTGTAAGTTGTATGTTAATTACAATGTTGTGTTTCCTCTCTTGTGGCAGGGTTTCAAATAATAAAAAAAAAAAAGTCTAATAGAACCTGTTTAATTTTTGCACTGCTGTAACCATCATCTTTTGTTAAATTACATAGTAAGTGCACAAGATGAATTTTAAGCTTTCTCTATGAATAATAAATACAAGTAATTTAGCATTTTCGTCAATCCAATTGCTCAACATTCCCCTTTCTCTCAAAACCAAAGAGTGCTGTTAGAACCTAAAACAAAGTATATATATAAAGCCTCATGAACATTTTAATTCATTAAAAAAAAAAAAAAGTTTTAGTATAAATATATATATACACCATGAGATCTTTAACCCTCTCTGGACGGGTGGTACACTACGGTACCGCGCATTTAAGGCCCGTTCGCTGGGTGATGCCATATGGTGTCGTTTATTTAACTGATTTAGGCCTATGCATGCGAGAGCCCCGGCATTGTGACATGCAAGGCTGGAATGCCCCCGTCGTGAATGGGTGGTACACTACTGTACCGCTCATTCAAAAGCTCGGTGGCCGGGCGGCACAATATGGTGCCAGCCATTTAATTGATTTAGGCCTAAGTGTTCGAAAGCCCCGGCATTGTGACATGCAAGGCTGGAATACCCCCGTCGTGAGTGGGTTAAGATGCTCAAGCCCATGTTTAAAATAATGACTGGCTTAACCCTTCCAAAACAGACCACATCTTACAATGATAAACAAATCAATTACCATCCAAGTTTGTGGGAGTAAGGAACACTGAAATATATAGTATTCACGCAACACAAATATACCAACCTTCTACTCCTAGCTTCGAAAGCGTGGGGATTTCTCCTACATCGAGATTCTCAGGCAGTGGTTTCAATTTGTCGGGCATATTACACACGCCACGGACACGGCTCTGGGCTTCTACTGCTTTGCGGAAGTTGGTGTATGTATCTGGGACTCTGGAATCACAAGGGTAATGCCATAACTCTTATTTATAAACAAAACAGAAAAACACAGCGATTAATTCCAAGGATATGACAAATCCTCAGACTAAAACTGGATTCCATTTTGATGGCACTCGCTTCAAGAATGTATTACATCTAAAATACAAAGTAAGCCTACTGACAGATATAAAACTAAGCATTCTTCATGCTGTCTTATTTTATCACTAGAACAATACATTACTTGAAAATATATTCAAAGTATAAGCAACTTACTTATTGATGGGGAACGGCAGATCTGTCTTGTGATACAGAGTAGCACCCCAGAAGGGATGCACATTGACGCCTGCATCTTTGCACCTGTCACGCACACTGCGTTCAACATCCTTCTCCTCTTTCGTTACCTATTGGAAAGTTATAATATATCCAGACTAAATGTAAATGTAAAGGAAAAAGAAAAAAAAGTGTAGCTCTAAAACAATGTTAAATATACAAACATCACCACAACAACTTCATGTTAATCTATTTATATGATATTTATGACCTGAGTATATGATCCTTATGTATGTACATCCTAGTGATATTTAGCATAATTCAACAATATATTACAATATATCACCTCTTCTTGGTATACAAGGTGGGATGTAGCGGCAGCAACAGACTTAATCAGGAAAGGTAAAACTTCTTCTGGTTTGCCAACTCGAACTACCAGGTCACTGTAAAAAGGTCAATTTTTATAAAGAATCTCCTTTGTGAAGTATAATGACAGGAGTTTGGGAAGACTTGGGGCTATACAAGAAGTAAAAAAAAATTGAGAATTTACTAAATCTCTTGACATATAAATTTCATTGTTAGAAGTCTCTTAATAATATATCAAAATAACCATAGAATCATAAATGCAGTGGTGCAACTCACTGTAAAACTAAACCAGTTCAACTGTAGAGTGATAGACTCCTGACTTAATCTATTCATGAGAAAATGATACATTGCAGATATTTTGAAACAACAAATTCAGTTCCAGAGAGAACAATAGATTACAGATCTCATCAAACACCCCCATAAGTGAGTGCATACCTTCCTCTGTTCCTCAGAGTAGTCCTCAAGTCATCTACACTCTCTTTCAGGAACTTTGCACGATGAGGTCCTGTCTTGGGGAATCCGAAGTGATAGGTGCCCTTGAAGTGCCTCGGGTCAAAGCAGTAGACTGGAACAACGTGATCTGCATTGATATTTGCTTTTGCCAAGACCTGTTGGAAATGGGAGGACATTAATGTTGATAGTATCAGGGTTTCACTGTTTGTGTACTGGATATTATGATAACTTCTCTTCTTAATCTTGGCACCTACTGGACATAGATATATCTATCTATTTTGAAATATCTTTTGACTTATGCATTCTCCTCATCTTTCATCTACATTCATCATAATATTATACCTTGGGGCTCAAGTATACTTCAAAACAAGTGCTAGAGATTTGCATGACTTTAATTTTAAAAAATACAAAATTAAAAAATATGATGCATGATTTTTTTCCTACAAAGAGCAAAAATAGGTTTAAAAAAAGATTAAAGCGCTTCTGAATACCTCGTTATCATGGTAGCGAAGATCATTCCTCAACCAGCAAAAAGCCACAGATTTCTTTGTAGCAGCCATCTTTGCAGGTGCAAATTTAACACTGGATACCTGGAGGAGCAAGGTTTCCTTAATATAAAACAATAAATAATTATATGAAATCATTAAGCTTAATGGAATAACATCCCTTTTAGTCTGGTTTTCACCGAATGAAAAAAAAATTGATACAATATATAATTATAAATGTATATCTAATTTGCATTTTCTTTGATAACTGCTAATTGTGGTAACCCATTCTCTCAAGTCATTCACAAAATAGCACTCTTGGCTTTGAGATGTGACTGAGGCTTTTGGCAGATCCCCTACAGCTGCAGTTAGAATGATTAGACATACCAGTAACCTTTATGACTGAAAGAAATTCTATCACACGATGGTCATATCACCTTGTGTGCAAGTGTCTACACACCGTGCCTCCAGAATGTATAAAACAGTTGAAGATCGTCATAACTCATCTCCTGATGTCATCACATTGAGGGTAAAACTAACCTTTACTCTATTGTGGCCGTCAATTTAACGTATGGATGTTGAAATTCATGGCCGCAGTAGAGTAAAGACACACCATTCAAGATGTTCATTTGTTTTGTACACCCAAAAGGCATGGTGTGTAGATGCTTTCATGCAGGATCCAATCTGACCCTGTATACTATCAAATATGGAATCAGTCTGAGAGACTTTATATAACTGAGCAAAAGTTTGTTGGTTTCCTCCTGCAATAAATTCTGTGAAAGGCATTCATTAGTGACATTCTAACACAGAGCACCTCAGCCAGATCTGAAACACATATGTTGAACAATTTCCCCATGCAGAGCAAATCACAAAGCTCCAGCAATTGACCTTTGCTTAAATTGAAAATTTTACATGTGTAAAATGAAAAATATAAGTGGGAACTGAGGCTCAGAGTTACTCATATACAAACAGCCTATGGGGCTAGTCAAAAATAC
>NW_028234426.1:3933782-3936282 GCF_977035675.1 Penaeus japonicus | reverse complement strand
CAAAGAATGATATAAGAAAAAAAAAAAAACCCTTTAATATCCTAAGGAGTTTGGAGTAAGGGATACATAAATTATTTGCTCTCGAAGACTCTTCAATGTTGAATCTGTGTGTATATATTCAACGAACTCTGTCCATCAGTTTGATTGCAAGTAGGTAGGCGAACCAACAGCGAACCAAGGTGGGCGAACCAAGGGCCTCGGTTGCATTAAGATTCCCATCTTTAATCCGAGACGTTAGAGAAAGTTATTACTTACAGAACCACTTTTTCGAATGATGGGTATCTTGAGATATTCGAGAGGCGAACGGGGAAAATATGTCAGATTGAAAAACAAACAAATAAACAGACATTATGAATGATTATGCAAGATAGCATTGGTGATATTGGCGGTTTGAAGAAGGCATGTGGTAACTCTGATTAAGAATTATATTCTGTGATCTATCTTCCTCACAAAAAAAGATAAAAAATAAAAAAATAAATAAAAAATAAAAAAATAAAAAAGAATAAAAAGCTGGGTCAAAGGTCACAAATATTCTGTGATCTACCTTCCTCATCAACAAGGAAAAAAAAAGCTGGGTCAAAGGTCATGGAGATTCTGTGATCTACCTTCCTCATCAAAAAAAGAAAAAAAGAAAAAAAAAAGGCTAGGTTAAAGGTCATGGAGATTCTGTGACCTACCTTCCTCATCAACAAGGGAAAAAAAAAGCTGGGTCAAAGGTCATGGAGATTCTGTGATCTCCCTTCCTCATCAACAAGGGAAAAAAAGCTGGGTCAAAGGTCATGGAGATTCTGTGATCTACCTTCCTCATCAACAAGGGAAAAAAAGCTGGGTCAAAGGTCAGGGAGATTCTGTGATCTACCTTCCTCATCAACAAGGGAAAAAAAGCTGGGTCAAAGGTCATGGAGATTCTGTGACCAACCTTCCTCATAAAAAAAAGGGCAATAGCTAGGTTAAAGGTCATAGCTGATCTCACGTCGATGACTCATGACCTGGTGTCATTTACAAGCTAATTTCCGGTTCCTCTCAACCGTGAAATATGAAGGGAGGAAAAATATAAGCACCAGGATTGTATTTGACATCCATGATATGAGCAAAACTTTTTTTTTTTTTTTTTTTTTTACTTTTTTTTACTTTTTTTTTTAAATACTTTTTTTTGCTTAGTTTTATTCATTCATGGATTGATTTTTTTTGTATATTTATTTTATATGTTTATATTAAAGAAAAATAAGTTTTTATTCGTGTTTTGAGGTTATTATCAACAATATCCTTTTAGTCATTATGATAGTTGTAACATTTGATATTAAGATTATGGTTATAGTCATTACTATTATCAATATTATCGTTATCATTATCATCATTATTATTAGTATTATCATCATTGTTATTTTTTGACATTATTAATACTACTATTACTATTATCATTATAATCAAAATGATAATTTTCCTCATGTCGTAATCATTATAGATATCATCATTTCTACTTAATATATTGCATATTGTTGTTGCTGTTGTTGTTGTTGCTGCTATAGTTATCATTGTCATAATTATCAACTGGCATTATCATTATTGCTATTTCTATTGAATTATCAGCATTATTTTTGTTGTATTTTTATACCAACAAAACGGAAACAAGATTATGATGAAATTAACCATCCAAATACATGAATAAAGAAATAAATAATTAGATAAATGACTACATAGATAAACAAAGTAATCACTAAAATCGAACTAAAATCCATAAATATTTTTCAATAAAGATAATAAACGGCTGAGCGAAAGGAAGTCAATGATCTTCACATGTGTTTCTTTATGTTTCGTTTGCTACAGATATTGAAAAAATACGTTATTTATGGAGTTCATGGAATTCAATACAAATTCTTTGGCAATTGTGGCGGATTTTGTTTATATTTAGAAGTGAAGACTTTTTTTTTAGGAATTGTGATATGAGAGTGATCTATTTATGGTGTGTGTGTGCATGTGTTCGTGTGTGTGTTTGTTTGTTTGTTTGTGTGTGTGTGTGTGTTATTATTATTTTTTTTGTTTGTGTGTGTGTGTGTTATTATTTTTTTTTGTTTGTGTGTGTGTCTGTGTTTCTTTTTGTTTTTGTTTTTGTGTGTGTCTCTGTGTGTGTTTCTTTGTGCGTGTGTGTGTGTGTGTGTTTCTGTGTTTGTTTGTTTGTGTGTGTGTGTGTGTTTTGCGTGTTTCTGTGTTTGTTTGTGTGTGCATGTGTGTGTGCGTGCGTGCGTGTGCGCGTATATACTAACACACTAACCAATCACACGTTTCTTATACATGTGTATAATCATTCCTATTCGAAATATCTAAATAACCTTTTGACATAGAGTAGAGCCATTCATCTTTATGCATAAGATGAAAGAAAATTGATATTCCTTGGAGAGGTCTTGTGCAATATTGTTCTTAAATTCCTCATTTGCATATAGATGAGACGTACGGAATAGGCCTATTAAAAGTTTTGAATATAAGAATGATAGTCCAAAGG
>NW_028234426.1:3921282-3923782 GCF_977035675.1 Penaeus japonicus | reverse complement strand
CGCATATTTATTCATAAAGTGTTACGTATATTTATTCATAAAATGTTATGTATATTTATTCATAAAGTGTTACGTATATTTATTCATAAAGTGTTACGTATATTTATTCATAAAGTGTTACGTATATTCATTCATAAAGTGTTACGTATATTTATTCATAAAGTGTTACGTATATTTATTCATAAAGTGTTACGTATATTTATTCATAAAGTGTTACGTATATTTATTCATAAAGTATTACGTGTATCATTTTCATTACTTGAAAAAAAAAGATATACGTCATTGATTTATAAACTAATGATGTAACATTATTATGTAATTTTATGGCTGCAAAGTAAGTAATTCGTATGTTTCCCGGAGTCTTATACCTTTAATCACTCTAATATTATTCCGGTGTCTTTTTTTTAATAATGTCTTTTACACATAGCTTTCCTAGGATATGTTATTTAACAGTGATATTTAAGAAGGAAGTGTTTTCATCCTCAGAAAGCATTTATTCCCTAGAAGAGTGAAAAACACCGTATTATCTTTATATCTTCATGCATTAATCAACTTTCCTATATTAATTAATGTATGGGATATAATTAATTAATATAATTAATCATAAAATGTATATTCTTATATATAGACTACTGGTGACCTCCTGGTATATGAGAATATATATGCATAAAATGATTGCAGACAGAAGAGATTAGTATTTTCAAAACTGCAATAATCACAATAACTAATACTTGCTAATTATTATAAAAAAAAGATAAAAAACTTCATATCATTAATAATAAATTATCTAGATAAAAACAATGATTATCTTTGCCATCATGAAGACTGATTATGACAAAACAATATAGAAAAGTAAGAAAAAACACGGAAATAAAAGAAACATCAAGGTAACAACAACAGCAACAAAATAAATAAATAAAAATAATAAAAAATAAAATGAAAGAGGTAAAGATCTCTCTCTCTCTCTCTCTCTCTCTCTCTCTCTCTCTCTCTCTCTCTCTCTCTCTCTCTCTCTCTCTCTCTCTCTCTCTCTCTCTCTCTCTCTCTCTCTCTCTCTCTCTCTCTCTCTCTCTCTCTCTCTCTCTCTCTCTCTCTCTCTCTCTCTCTCTCTCTATATATATATATATATATATATATATAAAAAGACCGATTTACAACCTACCTTTTTAGATCTCGCTAAAAGTGGCAAAGAATCTCACAAGTTGTTCCAGCGCTGAAGGTTATCACAAAGAAATATATACTTAATATCATCAACGAAAATGATTTAAATATAAACAATGTTTTTGCATGAAGGATCGGTTATCATGAGTAAATTACCTCGCATGATATATAGGATAATGACGATAATAACAACAACGATAAGAGAGAGAGATAAAAATAGAAATAGAGATCGGCATAGATATTGTTTTTGATAACAATAAAAATAAGTATTTTACAACATTTATTTTTCTTATTCCTTTTTCTCTCTGACTTTGTTTTTACAGTAATTGTAATCTAATTGATTATATTAATCTACTAACGAAAAAAAAAAAATCTCTTTAACACAATCATATTATAAACAACATGGATGATTAATTTGAGTGATTAATAATTCATCTAAATTCTCTCCAGTGGAATTACATATTCTTATATATACTTTATTAGTAGATAAATTATAGAATTATGTAAAAATACTTATCTTGATTTATTCATATTAACCTAATTATAGATTAAGAAATATATGAATATATAGAAAATTTACTGCTGATCTCCTGCTGAAAAAAGGATATACGTAAAAGGGAATTGCAGATAATGAAAATGTTATTTTCCAATGTTTGGATAACCATAATAACTAATAACTAAAAGTGAAAAAAAGTCTATAATAAAAGAGTCTGAGATACATAATGCCCGCTTTTCGAATAGTATCTTAGATCTCGGTGGTACAGTCGACAAAGCTTCTAACTCTCTTTTCAATAGACCAATCAGGAATGGAAATAATAAAAGTAAAGGTAAAATAGACGAAAAAGTCATTAATAAATGAGTCTGAGATATATTTAATGGCCGCTTTTCGAGTACTTACCTTAGACAATGATTGAGCGGTTGTTTTGTCAGAATTGCATCATGACATATATTTCAACTGTATACTATATATAAAAAAATCGAACTTATTAAACAGATATATAATCCTGGAGTAATTAAATGACTTACCTGATGCAAGGTCAAGGCACTACCTCTGCAATAGCTTAACAGGTGAACATGTATGCAATGTCCGTAATAATTCAATAATAATAGAAAATAGGGTTACCTTTTATTTCTATCTTATTAATGTGTTTATGTTTATATATAAATATTACTGCCGACTACTAGTCAAGAAAGGATCCATGTATAAAAGAACTGTAGATGAAGATGGCATTTATCAATATTAGAATTATAATAACTAATACTTATTAATCATTACAGAATGAACCGATAATAAATGATGATATTGCAATCATTGCAATGACTAAATGAAAAGATTTTG
>NW_028234426.1:3908782-3916282 GCF_977035675.1 Penaeus japonicus | reverse complement strand
GGGGAAGGGGAAGGGGAAGGGTAAGGGGAAAGGGAAGGGGAAGGGGAAAGGGGAAGGGGAAGGGAAAGGGGATGGGGAAGGGGAGGGGAAGGGGAAGGGGAGGGGAAGGGAAGGGGAAGGGGAGAGGAAGGGTAGGGAGGGTGGGGGAAGGGGAGGGGAGGGAAGGGGAAGGGGAAGGAAGGGAAGGGGATGGACAATAAGAAACACGGGGATGGGGAAGGGGAAAGGGGAAGAGAGGGAAAGGGGAAGGGGAAGGGCAAGGGGAAAGGGAAGGGAAAGGGGATGGGGAAGGGGAGGGGGAAGGGGAAGGGGAAGGGTGAGAGGGAAGGGGAAGGGGAAGGGGAAGGGGAAGGGGAAGGGGAAGGGAAAGGGGAAGGGGAAGGGGAAGGGGAAGGGAAAGGGGAAGGGAAAGGGGAAGGGGAAGGGGTAGATGGGGAGGGGGAGAGGGGAGAGGAAGGGGAAGGGGAAGGGAAAGGGAAAGGGAGAGGGGAAGGAGAAGGGGAAGGGGAAGGGGGAGAAAAGAAAGGGGAAGGGGATGGGGAAGCGGAAGGGGAAGGGGAAGGGGGAGAAAAGAGAGGGGAAGAGGAAGGGGAAGGGGAAGGGTGAGAAAAGAGAGGGGAAGGGAAAGGGGAAGGAGAAGGAGAAGGGGAAGGGGAAGGGGAAGGGGAAGGAGACGGAGAAGGAGAAGGGGAAGGGCAAGGGAAAGGAGAAGAAAGGGAAATTTACTTGCGTTTTTTGGTGATGTCTTCTTGAACTCTGTCCCTTGTTGACATCACGAATAAATTATGCGCGAAATAATTGTAATCAAATCGTTTTCAAACCAGATTAAATCCGCATATTATCCCACTTCTTCTTACATCTCTTCTTATTCCACTTTATCCAAATTTTTTTCTCTGATATTTCCGTCTAATTCCCTTTTTACTTTATTTTCTTTTTATCTTTAACTTTCTTCTGATCATCCTTCTTCTCGTTTCAATTACAGTAATTAATTTTTTTTACTCCCTCCTCTTTCAATTTTCCTCTATTCTCTTCCTCCTCGTTCACCTCCTTCTCCTCCTTCTATTCTTCCTCGTCCTCCCGTTCCTCCTCCTCCTTCTATTCTCCTCCTCCTCCTCCTCCTTCTATTCTCCTCGTCCTCCTCCTTCAGTTCTCCTCCTTCTATTCTCCTCGTCCTCCTCCTTCAATTCTCCTCCTCCTCCTCCTTCTATTCTCCTCGTCCTCCTCCTTCAGTATTCCTCCTTCTATTCTCCTTGTCCTCCTCCTCCTCCTCCTCCTCCTCCTCCTCCTTCTATTCTCCTCCACCTCCAAATTCATTACATATACCTCCTTCTCCCCTTCTCCTTGTCTCCCTCCCTTCACCCCCCACCCCTTCCCCTTCGGCAGTAATCCTATTGCAGCTTCGTTTCAATCGCCCTGAGGGGGGGTTGGGAGGGAGGGGGGGAGGGGGTTGAATCGCCCTCGTTGTTAAAATCCCCCCTCCTCCCCCTCCTCGATAAGCTGATTATATGAGGATCGTGAGCCTATAGGCCTAAAGAATTGTCAGGGATGTCTACTTGTCTATTTTATGGTATATCCTTCTGCATGTCTGTCTGTCTGTCTGTCTGTTTTCCTGGCTTTCTGTCTAATTGTATATCATCTATTAATTACTCTGTCTATCTATTTATATATGTATGCTTATATATATTCACACACACACACACACACATACACACACACACACACACACACACACAGACGCAGACACACACACACACACACACACACAAACACACACACACACACGCACGCACGAGTGTGTATGTGCGTGTGTCTGTTTATGTAGAGCCAAAGCTGCAAGGAAAATGTTTATTTCACAAGTTTCGGATGAATAATTTCCAGCCTCACTGGTGTAAAGAAGCGCTCGGGAAAAGAAATTACATAAAAACAAAGAACTTATCAAGTGAATGACAAAACACTCACCATATACGCACTCACCATAAACAACATTCACCATAAACAACACTCATCATAAACAACACTCACCATACACAACACTCACCATACACAACACTCACCATACACAACACTCACCATACACAACACTCACCATACACAACACTCACTATACGCAACACTCACCATAAACAACGTTCACCATACACAACACTCACCATACACAACACTTACCATACAAAACACTCACCATACACAACACTCACCATACAAAACACTCACCATACACAACACTCACCATACACAACACTCACCATACACAACACTCACCATACAAAACACTCACCATACACAACCAAGAAAGACTTGATGAAATATTGATAAATCTTGCAATGATCGTATTTTGTGTATAGTATTTTATTATTTTTTTTACAATGCATGTTCCTCTTATGAAAATTTAATAAACCTATTTTGTTCATGGTACTTACTTATTTTTCTGAACAATAAACTGGAAGGCAAACCTGTAACCTAAAATGACATTCCGAGAATAAAACGGGAAAACGAGAGAAAGAAGACAGGAAAACGGGAAAAAAGAAAGTAAAATAGAATGAAATAATAATGATAATAATGAAATAAATAATAATAGAAAAAAATATAAATAAGATAATAGTAATAAATAAAATAAAAATGAAATAATGATAATAAATAAAATAAAAATAAGATAATAATAATAAATAAAATAAAAATAATATGATAATAATAAAAGATCATAAAAATAAACTAGAATAGACCATTTTGAAGTTAGAAGAGCCTAGGGATATTTTAATTAATCCAAGTGAATGATTAGTCTGATCAAGAAGCTTAATTCCTTTTCCCTTGTTAAGTTTGGTCGTTATGATGTCTTTATCGCGTTTCAGGATCGTATGACTCTTCTCTGTCAAGTAATTTGAATTTTGTTCATTTTTGTTTTTGTTTAGAGGATAATTCGCTTTTTTCAAAGGCTTGGAGTCGTAATAATCAACGTTAGAAAATTGCTTGCTATGAGAAATTGATTGTTATCAATATTATTATTCTCATCATCTGATAATTCTAATAATTAATAATTCTAATAATTCGGTTTCTTCTCTTATTTATTTATTATTCTCTATTTTTCAAAAAATCACACCAATCATCGCTTTAAATCACTCTTTTAATTATCTCTCTTATCAAAATATTAATTCCAAAAATACCCCCAGTTTGGAATTTTTCAACATTCCGTTTAGCTCCATTAACCTCGAAATTCTAACAACATACCCTCTAAGTCAAGAAACAGAACCTTCCAGTCATAAATTTCGAGAGAATGAACTCCGTAAAATGTGCAATACTTTAAGAATTTCAAAATCCAATTCCGCGTCCTTGACTTGAAGAGCTATCTTGTCTGTATTCCTGGAAATTTTGGATAGTTGGCTGTCCATATCTTCTCTTTATATCAGGTAAAGGTTGTCCACGGAGGAGAGTGAGCGACGGAGAAAAGTCGAGGATTTGATGATTTGCGTGTGTGTGTGTGTGTGTCTGTGTGTGTGTGTGTGTGTGTGTGTGTGTGTGTGTGTAATAATATGTATGCATTTCAGATTAGATGCTTATATATGTTTATTCTAAGAAATTCTGTAGAATCTTTCCGACATTATGCATCTTGTGTAATATAAAAGGACAAAGTATTTCTCTCTCTCTCTCTCTCTCTCTCTCTCTCTCTCTCTCTCTCTCTCTCTCTCTTATCCCCTCTGCACCCCTATCTCTCTCTTTCTCTTTCTATCTCTCTTTCTTTTCCCTATCTATCTATATACCTATACGTATATATGTGCGTATATTTGCGCAGCTGTTTGTGTACGTATGTGTGCGTATGTGTGCGTGTGTGCACCCTTTACGTGACCATTATGATTACATAGAAACCCTGTTTATGAGAGCGAAAGATACCCTATATATGAGATTGGTTCTCTCGCCGTCAGTATGAGCGACAGATCGACTTCGCTTTCGTTCTCTCTCTCTCTCTCTCTCTCTCTCTCTCTCTCTCTCTCTCTCTTTCTCTCTCTTTCTCTTTCTCGTTCTCTCTCTCTCTCTCTCTTTCTCTCTCTTTCTTGCTCTCTCTCTCTCTCTCTCTCTCTCTCTCTCTCTCTCTCTCTCTCTCTCTCTCTCTCTCTCTCTCTCTCTCTCTCTCTCTCTCTCTCTCTCTCTCTCTCTCTCTCTCTCTCTCTCTCTCTCTCTCTCTCTGAAAATCGACAGGCTGGAATATATTGAACTGTTCCTCGACGTGCATTTCCGAGCTGTTTGAGCGAGGGTGATGAGGGAAAGGGAGAGGGGAAGGGAATAGGAAGGGAAAGGGAGATAGAGAAAGGGAGACGGGGAGGGGAAATGGAAGGGAGACGGGAAGGAAAAGTGGAAGGGGAAGGAGATGGGGAAATGGAAAGAGAGGGGATAGGGAAAGGGAGACGAGAAGGGAATGGGGAAGAGGGAAAAGAAAGGGAAAGTAGAACGGAGATGAGAAAGTAAAAGGGGAAGGGAAACGGAGGGGGAAAGGGGGAAGGAGAGGGGAAGGGAAGAAAAGCGGGAAGGAGAGGGGAAGGGAAAAGCGGAGGGAGAGGAAAGGTAGATGAGGGTAAAGCAAGAGAGGGAGAGAGAACTAAATTGAAGAGAAGAAGGAGAAGGAAGGAAAATGGTACAGAAGAATGGGCAAAAGAGTAAGAAATAAAGATAGAAGGGAGACGAAGGAAGATAAAATTAAGAAAAGAAAAGAAGAGAAGAGAGAGCGAGAAGGAGGAAGAAGGAAGAGAAGAGAAAAGAAAGAAGAAAGAAGAGAAGGAGGGTGTTAAAGAACACAACGTAAGAAAAGGAGAAAAGAAAAGAAGAGAGAGGGGAAGGCTAGTGAAAAGAGGGATAGGGTGTGGGGAAGGGGGAAGGGGGGAGGGGGGCAGAGGGGATGAGCTCCGAATCTGAGTGGGCTCTTGTGTCAACGAAAAGAAGCGAGGCTTTACGTCCACGAAGGGAGAAAGATTGAGAGAGAGAGAGAGAGAGAGAGAGAGAGAGAGAGAGAGAGAGAGAGAGAGAGAGAGAGAGAGAGAGAGAGAGAGAGAGAGAGAGAGAGAATAAATCCCTATGATATATGATATACTCCCTTCCACCTACATAACAAGGTGGTTTATTTACCTTCGCTGTGGAGTGCGTGTGGTACATGACAATCTTAAAGGAAATATACACCGACTGGGAATCTTTAAATGCTAGAAATCTTACATATACGACAATGTATCAAATGATTTCTTTTCTTTTTTTTTTACTTTTTTTCCTGAGATTGAATCGGTTTTATCTTAATCGGATCTTTTCAACATCCGGCCCCGCAAATTTCCAGTTGGAATATATCTAATTTCGGGGGCTTCGTTTTAATCCTTTTCCCTTTCTTCAAAGTTCCTTATACTCGTTCTTTATCTCTCCCTTCTTCTCTCTCTTCATTCTTTATCTCTCCCTTCTTCTCTCTCTCTATTCTTTATCTCTCCCTTCTCTCTCTCTCTCTGTCTTCTCTCCCTCTTCTTGTATCTCTCTCTGTCTCTTTCTCCCTCCATCCCTCCCTCCTCTCTCTCTCTTTCTCCCTCTATCCCTCCCTCCTCTCTCTCTCTTTCTCCCTCCATCCCTCCCTCTCTCTCTATCTCTTTCTCTTTTTCTCTCTTTCTTCCTTTGATTTCTTTCCCTTTTCCTTTCCTTTCTCTTTTGTTAATGCATTGTTCACATTTCCCCATAATATAGAATCACTACGCTTTCCCCCCTTCATGTCTTTTTCTTCCTCTCTCTTCTCACTTCTCTTTTATCACTCTCCTCATCTAGAACTTATTCTATCTCTCTTCCATCTACTCTTCCTATTTTGCTCTTCCCATTTACATTTTCCTTTACATTCTCTCTCATTTGCTTGGTTACCCTCTCTTCCTCCTTTTTTCTCACTGTGTATCCTTTAGCATCCTGTTATTCTAACTCTTTCTATCCCATAGTTGAATAAATTATAAGAAACGGACTAATTGAATTGATAGGCATATAGATCGGTATGGTGTAAGCAATGGAAAATATTTAGTGCTTGATTGATGATTCATCGTAGAGCAGTATTATAGTAATAGCACTATTTTTTATCTTTTTTATTTTAGTTTAGTTTTTTATTTACCACCCTGGCTAACTGCACAGGTATGGGTAAGCTTTGATACATTGATGTAGGGTTATGACATTGTTGATAACATTGTATTAAAAATCAAGGTAATAGCAGGATCATATTCTCTAGTATATCAACTGTAAATATACATTTGATGAGTGGTTGTAATAGGATATTACATACAGAATTTCGGATATAGTATAAGTACATCTTCTAGTACAGTTGATGATATGAAATAATTACATAACTCTGCATACCTGAAAGGCTGTATCATATGGCACTCTGATATATGATGTTCAAGTGTTTGTTTATACCCTTCGTTGCAAAGTCTGCATTTAGTTTCTTCTACATTGCATTCTGAACTGACCTGCCAATATTTTCTGTATCCAAGTCTAATTCTTGCAGTCACAATATCACATTGTCTTGTTCTTGTCTTATATGAACCGTAACTGAATCTCTCCTGCGAAAACTGGTCAAAATGTTTTATGCTACAGCTTTCAGATCTTTGAGAGTTTGTTAGATCCATCAAGTCCTCCCTACTGAAGGTTCTTATCATGTGTGAGATCCTAGCAAGAGGTATGCCAAAGTTGATATACATGCTGCCATTGCTAGGCGATCAGCATGATCATGTTTAGCGATTCCAACATGCGATGGTATCCACACAAAATGTATAACATGTCCCCGTTCCTTGGCGCGATGTACATTTATTCTTATATCATTTACGATATTTCCAGCACCTTTATCAAGAGTGTTCAGTGCCAGGAGAACACTCTGCGAGTCGCAGAAAATTACTCCTGAGCCTTGAGTTAACAGATAGTCTGTGGCTATGAGTATTCCTGCCAACTCAGTTTGCGTAGTGCTCGCCTAGTCATGAACCCTCCTGCAGTGTTAGCACGATCACTATTGAAATATGGGTTGACTTATGCGTAGATTATTTTCTGAAAGGCAAGTTCAATATGGCAAAATGTTTCCAATAAATATATTTTTTTGTATATATAGATATAATTTACACACAAACACACACACATACATATACAAATATCTATACACACACACGTACATGTACATTATGCATATCATTGTACATGTATCAAAGTCTTTCTCAACATCCCAATTTTCAGAATATCGGCAACATTTCATCATTACAGAGATTTTATGGGCAACAAATTTCCACCTTTGTCAAATCCTAACTAAATGCCACGCAAATACGTTTCATTTCCCAGATTAATTATGAATTATTGGACAGCTATATATGTTGTTGCTGCTTCGACGAGGAGGAGATATGATGATAACAAATAAGTGACAATAAAAATAATATATACTAAATACTCTTTCGGTTTTCGTTTGAGATTCTTTTGATAGAATTCTTGATACTATTCAGGAAGTAAAGCAAGATGATGTGGAAA
>NW_028234426.1:3896282-3898782 GCF_977035675.1 Penaeus japonicus | reverse complement strand
TGCTATCAGCCCCAAAGATATGCCCAGATGAAATACAAGATCAGAAGACAGCCAGACCCATTGTGCGAGTCCCCCCTTCCACGATCTCAGGTAGAGAAAAAGAAAACGAGATCCGGAGACGAGAAAAATAATGATTCTTTCCACCAATATTTGTGCGATATTTGTGCGATATATGTGGCCGGAGGGAGAGAAAGGGTTACGATTTCTTGATCCTTGAGGACTCGTCTTTAAGGGGGAGGGGGGTAGGGTGAGGGGAAGGAGGGAGGGGAAGACAAAAGGGCAGGAAGGCGCCAGGATTTTAAATGGGAGTATTATCAGATGGCTGCTGGAGGGGGGAAGGGAGGGAGGGAGGGAGGGGGTAAGGAGGGAGGGGGGAAGGAGGGAGGAAGGAAGGAGGGAAGGAGGGAGGGAGGGGGGAGGAGAGAGGGGGAGGGGAGGGGGGGGGGAGAAGGGAGGGGGGGGGGAGGAGAGGGGAGGGAGGGGGAAGGAAAGGAGGGAGGAGGAGGGAGGAGGGAGGGAGGGAGGGAGGGGGGAGAGGAGGAAGAGGAGGAGAGAAGGAGGAGAGGGGAGAAGGAGGGAGAGAGAGGGAAGGAGGGAGGGAGGGGAGAGAAGGGAAGGGGAGGGAGGAAGGAGGGAGGGTAGGGGGAAGGGGGAGAGGGAGGGGAAGGAGGGAGGGAGGGAAGGAGGGAGGGAGGGAGGGAAGGAGATCTGTGAGGGAAGGATTTGGCGAGGGAGGGAAGAAAGGAGACAGATACGGGGATAAGAAGAGAAAGAGAGGGAGAGAGGAAAAGAGAAAGAGAAATAGAGAGAAAGCGATTAAAAAAAAGAAAAAAAGAAAAAGAAAATAATAGATAGATAAACAGATAAAGCGAGAAACAGAAGAAAAACAGAGTTGAACAAGAGAGGGTTAAAGAAAAGGGGAGAGAATGAGACACATGTGGCGTGGGAAACCGAGCGTCTTTGCACGAGGGAAACCCCAGGGGGATTATTGACAAGCTCCTGAGATGGTGAAACGCATACCTGATTCCTTCTCCCCCCCTCTCTCTCTTCTTCTCTTCTCTCTCTATTTCTCTTCTTCTCTTCTTCTCTCTATTTCTCTCTCTTCTCTTTTTCTCTTCTCTCTCTTCTTCTCTTCTTCTCTCTATATTTCTCTTCTTCTCGCTCTCTCTATCTCTCTCTTCTTCTCCTCCTCTCTATCTCTCTTCTCCCTATCTCTTTTTCTTATCCTCTCTCTCTCTTCTCCCCCTATCTTTCTCTTCTCTCTCTCTTCTTCCCCTATCTTTCTCTTCTCCTCCTCTCTCTTTCTCTTCTCCCTGTCTCTCTGTTCTCCCTTCTCCTCCTCTCTCTCTCTCTCTCTCTCTCTCTTCTCTCTCTCTCTCTTTCTTCTCCTCTCTCTCTTTTCCCCTCCTCTCTCTCTCTCTCTCTTCTCCCTCTCTTTTTCTCTTCTCCTCCTCGCTCTCTCATCTATCTCACCCTCTCTCTCTTTCTCTTCTCCTCCTCTCTCTCTCTCTTCCATCCCTCTCTCTCTATTTTCTCCCCCCCCCCTCCTCTCTCTCTCTTCTCCCCCTCTCTCTCTCCTCCTCTCTCTATCTCTCTCTCTCTTCTTCCTCTCTCTTCTATCCCTCTCTCTCTCTCTCTTTTTCCCCTCGCTCTCTCTCTCTCTTCTCCCTCTTCTCTCTCTATCTTCTCCCTCGCTCTTTTTCTTCTTCTTCTCTCTCTCTCTTCTTCCCTCCTCTCTCTCTCCTTCTTCTCTTTCTCTCTTCTCCCCTCATTCTTTCCCTTAACCCCTTCTTCCCTCTCCCCCACCCTCCCACTAAACACCCTTCCCCACCCTCCATCCCCACCCCCTCCCTTCTTCCTTAAACCTCTACTTTCTCTCTCCCTCCCCCCCACCCCCACCCTCTTTCCAAACTCCCTAAACATTATTTTTCCCTATTCTACACTCTACACTGTATGTATGTATGTGTGTATCTGTGTTTATATGTGTGTGTGTGTTTGTATGTGTGTGTGTTTATATGTGTGTGTATGGGTATGTGGTGTGCGTTTACATATATATGTGTGCGTCTATGCGTATATGTATATGCGTGTGTCTTTGTGTGTTTGTGTTTATATGTGTATGTATGTGTATGTGTGTATCTATACGTATATGTATGTGTACGTTGATAAGTCTGTATACGTCTGCGTGTGTATTATCGTTCATGTGTGTCTGTGTGTCTGTGTGTGTGTTTAAATCTCCGCGCGTGGATATATATTCCCCCCTTTATATGATCAGAATCACACTAATCTAAGTATATCACACATAATCTTTCGTTGAGCCAAAAATACACGAGAAAGATTCACCGAGATCAAAAAGATTCTGATTTCTCTTCTGAGACAATTCAGAAAGATTCGCTAATCCTTAATAGTCTTTGGAGGGTTGTGTGTGTGTATGTTTGTTTGTGTATGTTTGTTTGTGTCTGTTTGTTCGCTTGTGTGTATGTTTGTGTGTATGTTTGTGTGT
>NW_028234426.1:3888782-3891282 GCF_977035675.1 Penaeus japonicus | reverse complement strand
AGAGAGAGAGAGAGAGAGAGAGAGAGAGAGAGAGAGAGAGAGAGAGAGAGAGAGAGAGAGAGAGAGAGAGAGAGAGAGAGAGAGAGAGAGAGAGAGAGAGAGAGAGAGAGAGAGAGAGAGAGAGAGAGAGAGAGAGAGAGAGAGAGACGGATGGACAGGCAGACAGGTAAAGAAACAGACAGACATACAGAGAGAGCGAGAGAGAGACAAACAGCCAGACAGGAAAGATAGATAGAAAGACAGATGGGAAGAAAAGAACAAATACGAACAGACATAAAAACCCAAAGATAAAAAACAAAACAAGAAAGGATAGGAAAAGGATCAGGGAAGATAGAGGGGGGGGGGGAGGAGGGGGAAGTAGGAAAAGGAGATGGAAGGAGGGAGGGATGAGGAGGGAGGGAGGTGGAGGGAGGAGGAAGGAAGGGGGAGCAGGGGCAGGGGTGGGGGGGGTGACCATAAACGTGAGAAACCACCCGGAAAGGAGAGTGAGAAAGTGTATATTGGAAGAGAGGGAATAGCGAAGGGTTGGAAAATGGAAAGAGGGGGGGGAGGTTGGAGGGTGTGGGGGGGTGATTGAAAGCGTTAAAGAGAATGAAATGCGTTTAGAGAAGAATGGAAAGAGTAAAAAAGGACGATAGAGTGTACAAGATAAAAAAAAGAAGAAAAGGAAGTTGAGGTTGTTATAAAACCAACGAAAAGAAGACGATACAAATATACATATTTTTCTACTTCTGTAATAAAAAAAAAAAAAAAAAAATACATCTAAAGTAGAAGAAACTTTAAATACCTCCATCAACCTTTTCTTTAGAAATACCCCGTGAAAAGCGGATAAGAAAAGAAAAGAAGAAGAAGAAAAAAAAAAAATCTTATGGGGAAATTTTTTCGAAACAGATGAAGAATAACACTGATTGAAAAACTTTCTTTTTCAGGCGAAACAATGATAATTCTCCCTAATTACCCTGCATAGCCATTGTGTTCCCTTCCTGCTCTTCAGATTTCGGTGGGAGAAGGGAAGGAGGAGCGGGGGAAGGAGGGAGGGAGGGAGGGAGGGAGAGAGAGGAAGGGGGAGGAAGATAAGGAGGGAGAGAGGGAGGGAAGGGAAGGGAAGATGGGGAGGAAAGGAGGGAAGGGAAGGGAGGGGAAGATGGGGAGGGAGGGAGGGAAGGGAAGGGAGGGGAAGATAAGGAGGAAAGGAGAATTGGGGGGGATGGAGGAAGGAGTGGGAAGGGAATGAGGAGTGGGAAGGGAGGGAGGGAGGGGAAAGAGGGGAGGAGGGAGGGAAGGGAGAGGAAGATAAGGAGGAAAGGAGGGAGGGAGGAAAGGGAAGGAGAAGTGGGAGGGAGGAAGAGAAAGGAAGGAGTGGGAGGGAGGGATGGGAGAGGAAGATTTGGAGGAAAGAAGAGAGGGAGGGAGGGAGGGAAGGGAAAGAGGAGTGGGAGGGAGGGAAGGGAAAGAGGAGTGGGAGGGAGGGAAGGGAGGAGGGAGGGAGGGAAGGGAAAGATGAGTGGGAGGGAGGGAAGGGAGGAGGAAGGGAGGGAAGGGATGAGGGAGGAAGAAAGAGGGAGGGAGAGAAGAGAGGGAGGAGTGGGAAGGAGGGAGGGAAGGGAGAGGAAAATATGAAAGGAAAGAGGGAGGGAGAAGGAGAGGAGGATAAGGAAGGAAAAAGGGAGAGGAGGATGAGAAAGGAAAGAAAGAGGGAAGAAAGAGATGGATAAGGATGGGGGGAAGGGAGAGGAGGTAAAGGAAGAAAGAAAAGAGGGAGGAAGAGAGGAGGATAAAGAAAGCAGGAAGAAGGGAGGGAAGGAAGGAGGACAGGAAAGAGGAAAGGAGGGAAGGAGAGAGAGAGAGAGGGAAGAATGGAGAAAAACAGAGAAAGGGAGGGAAGGAGAGAAGGAAGAAAGCAAAGAAAGCAGAGAAAGGGAGGGAGAAAGAGATAGGACGAAATAGAGAAAAAAAAAACACACACACACAGACAAACCGACAAACAAGCACAACCCATATAAAAAAAAAAAAAAAAAAAAAAAAAAAAGTGAAAAAGTGAAAAAGAAAAAGAAAGCCGCAGAGAGCGAAAGAGAGGGAGGGAAAGAATGAGAGAGAGAGAGAGAAAGAGAGGTAAAGCCTGCCTTCGCACTTGCCAAGATATGGCCTCCAGATACCAGAGTAATTATGGTAATTCGAGATGGGAGATTTTCTTACAGGGAGGGAGAAGGAAGGGCGCGTGGCAGCCATGGGCGCGGGAGAGAGAGAGAGAGAGAGAGAGAGAGAGGGGGGGGGAGGGAGAGGGAGAGAGAGAGAGAGAGGGAGAGGGAGAGGGAGAGGGAGAGGGAGAGGGAGAGGGAGAGGGAGAGGGAGAGGGAGAGGGAGGGAGGGAGGGAGAAGGAAGGGCGCGTGGCAGCCATGGGCGCGGGAGAGAGAGAGAGAGAGAGAGAGAGGGAGAGGGAGAGGGAGAGGGAGAGGGAGAGGGAGAGGGAGAGGGAGAGGGAGAGGGAGAGGGAGAGGG
>NW_028234426.1:3868782-3871282 GCF_977035675.1 Penaeus japonicus | reverse complement strand
GCAGAAGGCCGAGCTGTACGCCGTCAGGAACAGCGTGTACGACTCGCGGGAGGAAACGCTGACGAAGGGCAACTTCATCATGAAGAAGGTCAACGACACCAACACCACGCTCGTGTCGCACCTGGACGACCTGCGGGTGAAGCTGTACAAGATCAACCACAACCTGGCGCTGATCTCCGGGGAGCACCAGCAGCTGATGGAGGTGGTGCGGCGGACCAACCAGCAGCAGCAGCCGAAGACCTACAACAGCGAGGACTACAGCGACAGGGTGCTCCCCGGCTGCACCTACACGCCCCTGGACATCCAGGACTTCGCCAACATCCTCAACCGGACCTTCATCAACGACACCTACAGCGGCACCTTGGGAGGGCTGGACGAGGAGGACAAGACGTGGGAACCAGGCGTCTCCACGGACCACCCGCTCTTCCCGACGATGCCCGAGGACTGCAAGGACGACAAGAAGAAGTACCTGGAGTACCCGCCGATGCCCCGCGACTGCAAGGACGTCTTCGACCTCGGCTTCATGGAGGACGGGATCTACCGCATCCAGCCGCCGGGCCTGTCGTCCAGAGAAGTGTACTGCGACCACCACACGGCCGGAGGTGGCTGGACTGTCATGGTGGCGCGACGGAAACTGCCCAGACACATCTCCTTCAACCGCACTTGGCACGAATACGAAGTGGGTTTCGGTGACCCCAGTAAAGAGTACTGGATCGGTGAGTAGTAGGAGTTCCTGCACGCGGAATTTTGTATGTATGTATGTATTTAGTTAATCGGTGACATCATAATCTGCTCTCGTGTACCTGGGTGAAAAAAAAAGAATTACGTCACGCCACGCCTTCCCTACTACCCACAGGTTTGAAGGCTCTCCACGCCCTGACGCGGGGCCGCCCACACCAACTGCGGGCGGACATGGAGGACTGGGAAGGGAATACCGCCTGGGCAGCCTACTCCTTCTTTGCGTAAGTTCCTTCGCCTCCCTCGTAAAACAGTGACAACAATCCCAATCAAATCATGCACATTGCAAGATCACAATGTAACAATCGCTATCAATAGGCAATTAACGATAAGAATCAGAATCCACAGAACATATAAACAGGGATGGACAGCAACGCCATAGACTACCACAACACCTTTTATTGCATGTATTGCTCGGTCCTGAGAGCTAAAACAGATGCTTCCTCTCCATTGTGTCTCGTTGTCCACTTTGAATTATCTTGACGAGGTGTTTTTACTGCGGCTGAGATGTGCTTCGTTTTGTGTATTGCAGTATATTGCAGACCACTTGCTAAGGGCTATGCACTTATTTTCTGTTTTACTTCAGTACTGAATGGCGTACGTTTAGTTTTCTTTTCAAGTGAGTGAAATAGGTGAGTGTTTTTCCCTTGAGTGCTTGTTATTGTCTTGTTATTATGAGCTTTATCTAAAATTCTCGTTTGCACGACAGAGGAACCCGTGTATTTCTAAATTGAAAGAATCGACTTATCCTTGTATCATTTAGGAGATAAATTCAGATCTGGCAAGCAGTTACGTAGTTAGTGATAATGAAAGATTAATTTAGTTGATGTATGATAGTAATATTATGTAACATCATAACGTCACTTTTTTATGAACAGAAGGACGTCAGAACTATTGTAGTATTTATAATACTGATTCTATTATCAATGCCAGTGACAGTTTCGATGAAAGTAATAGGTAGGCAATAGCTTAAGAAGTCGAGATATTCAAGTAATTATTTGTATTCAAATGTATTTGTTCCCACTTGAAAGGGGCGGATTCCAAAATGTGTTTTATTTATTTATTTATTGTCTCATATAAAATACTACTTGTTATGTGTGGGCTTCCACACTTATAGAGCTTATCACAATTTGTAGTATACCGACTCTGTAAACTAGGTTTTATGCTTGAGTTCCAATACTAGCATCATCTTTTAACTTCTAAATCAATCTTAGCTTAAAAGTTTTCAGCTTGTCCTCACATTACATAAAACAACTACATCTACATTCATATGATTTATCACAATATCGCATTTCCTTCTGCAATTTTGCTTTCACAAATTGCATTTACGTCAACGTCATTTATCCATGGAATTGGCAAAGGTTACTAGGTTTTACCGCACACACACATACACATGCACACACATACACATGCACACACATACACATGCACACACACACACACACACACAAACACACACACGCACGCACGCCCACACAACCCCCTCCCCCCCAACACACACACAAATATATATAAATATATAAAAAATATATACACATATACATATATAAATATATAAAAATATAAATACATACACATACATATAATAAGATTCTGTGTTAAACACCAATGAAATATCTGTCCTTACATCATGAGATACTTCAGAAATCGATCAGACCGAAGGAAAGCTATGAGTCCCCATTCTCCTCCTCCACAGGGTGAGCGGCGACGAAGACAAGTACAGGTTGAGGATATCTGGATACTCAGGAACAGCAGGAGACAG
>NW_028234426.1:3861282-3863782 GCF_977035675.1 Penaeus japonicus | reverse complement strand
GGGCTATGTAGGAGAGATCGTCCTGTGGTAATTATACAATATCTGGCACTCAAAAGCTGCCGTCCTGATTTCCTCGTAATGGTATTTTCCAAGATCTTATCCTTGGCTTGTATGTTCTGGCTTTTCATTTGCTCGTTCTGTCTCTCCTTCTCTTTATTTTCGCCCCTTACCTTTTGGGATTTATGTAGACCTCTTTCTGCTTTTACCATTTTGAGTAATGAGACTTGGTCTTCAGCCCTCGATTTAAAAAAAAGGATTCTGGAGTTTCAAAGTTTCGGTGTTCAACAGAAGTCCGCAAAGATTAATGCGACATTCGCCTGGATGTAAACAAAGTGATAAAATATATTTTTGTAGCTTTCGCATTTAATAAAAGAAAGGTTAGTACAGAGATTCGTCTCTTGTGCGCAATATTTAATTGATAAAGGGGAATTACTTTTTATAATGTCTCTGAGACATTTTATTATACTGTTTCAATACTTTGAGGTTTTCAGCATAATCTAAATTAAGACTTTCAGTCACTTTTTATGTACATGCAAAGTGCAGTGCACCGCACTTCTAAAATGGTGTCTAAATAAAGTGCATGAATGAAATTCGACTCGACAATCACAATAAGAACGTAAAGATGTACATGGAACTATAAATACCACAATGCAAAGATGCTGAGTTTCCCAGCTCACACCGTCTGATCAGTGGTTAGAGAAATTCCTACTTTTTATCCGAGCTCGTGTCCCCAACGGAACTTTCGCTCTCCAGTTTAAAAGGCACTGGTCTCGATCTTATTCAGGGCAACTGAAGATACAGTGACTTTTTTCTCGAGACTGTGATGGCAAAAGGAGATGGAAATCGGCCTCCTTAACAAACGTTGAAGTTGGATTTCAGTCGGTGTATCCAGATTAATGCTCTATGTATTGCTTCTCCAGATAAACGAAGCTAGGCGGTTTTGTTTGAATAGTTGTGGGACTGTATACTGTTACCAAAGAGCGACCACATGTATAAAAGCAGACAAGGAAATCATCCACATTTGTTTATTGGATGAGTTGACGGATTCAAACGAGTCGACAGATTCAAACGAGTCGACGGATTCAATATCAAACACTACTTACCTGGCAAAGGAGAATATCAAGTTTAAAAGCTTCACACAGTTCGATGCGTTGTTCAGTAGGTCATCAACCACAGCAACTAATCTGAAGATTATACGAGGACAGGCGGCGACGAAAAGGCAAATAATGCAACTCAAATCCTTATGATGGAATAATGAATAAAATATAAAAAGGAAAAGTTTCTCGGTAGGGTATGTACGAAACAATTACTTGATGACAGTTGAATATACAACTGTATAATGTTAGGGAAACGTTCAGAGATGAGACCAATAAACGTATCTAAAAGAAACATATTAATCACCACCCACCCACGGTGTGGAAACAAAGAGTGGAAATTGATCATGACAAAGGGCAGTTAGATATGGCAGCTTTGAAGAATCACCAGAGATTTCGTTCACCGGCACGAGAAGTGCGTGTTTCGAACGCAATCAAAACCAACCTGCATAGATCACATTAGGTTACCAGGATCCAGCAGCCACATGTATTTACTGCCAAAGTTAATGCAATGCTCTAACACTGCCAATTTCTACTGTGAGCTGCGGTAATCTGGTAAGGCCTCGTATCATAACAGTAGTCTTAGTCGCTAATGTTCAAGCATGTTCAAGCTACTAACGTTAGCATATTCGTGTATTCCCAGATCTCACATATACGCCTGTGTGAATGTGTAACTGTATCCAGAATTAAATGGATGTCGACATTCCTTTTACGAAATATCGCGCTTTCCTTCGGTGTTCAAATAATATAGCTTAGTTTAGCGGTTCCTTTTCACGAGGAAAATATCATTATCTTATACTAAATAACGCCAGGGATATTACGGTAGTATTATCCATATTTTAATGCCAGTTGGGGATACTCTTGTAAACAGTCGAAACTACGCAAGTTCATGGGGTTGAGGATAACAAAGAAGAAACTCACGGGCGCAATATTCCCCCTGAGATAACTTTCTTTCAGAGCACGTGGATTTCAGTCTAGTGCTGTCGTGCTTTCTAGTCAATTTGTGCCGGCATGACACGGCGCCGCTTTCCTTTCGTCCTCTGCAATTTATCTTTAAGTTTAGTTATTAAAGGTGTATGCTCATCCACAAAATGTTGAACAGCTGTTGTCTGTCTTCAACATCTATACTTTTTTTTAGTGTAGGATTACTGTTTGTTTGTTTTTTGTTTTATTGTTATAGAGGTACTGTACTCACTGTGAGTAAGATTAAACCTACCTTACTACGCTTTTAGATCGAAGAAGAAGCAAAGGCAGGAAAAAAACAGTATGTTTTCGTCTCGAAGCGGAAGCAACATGTGCGTCTAACGTGACTCTTTGATGGTGCTGGAAGCCAATATCCTTTGGTCATTATACTCTGTATATTCACCACACACACACACACATACACACACACACACACACACACA
>NW_028234426.1:3843782-3851282 GCF_977035675.1 Penaeus japonicus | reverse complement strand
GAGAGAGAGAGAGAGAGAGAGAGAGAAAGAGAGAGAGAGCGAGAGAGAGAGAGAGAGAGAGAGAGAGAGAGAGAGAGAGAGAGAGAGAGAGAGAGAGAGAGAGAGAGAGAGAAAGAGAGAGAGAGAGAGAGAGAGAGAGAGAGAGAAAGAGAGAGAGAGAGAGAGAGAGAGAGAGAGAGAGAGAGAGAGGGGGGGGGGGGATACGAACCTAAGATAAGAGAAAGAACATAATATATACAAACCCAGTAAAACTTCGACTATATCAAACCAGCAAGAAAAACAAAACAAAACTAAAAACACACACACACATCATCAATGAAATTAGACAAATAAAAACCCAAAATCCAACGATGTTTTTTTACGATGCTCGAGTCGGAGTGAACGTAAACGTTTCAGAACGAGTCGGAACTGAATTCGAAACTGTCTCGACCTAAAGGCTACAATTCGCACAACCATTTAAAGTCGACAAAGTTATCGTTATGCCATCGTCATCAGTTATGTGCTCAAAATAAAAAACAAAAACAGTTAGAGATAGATTAATAGAATAACAAAACAGAATATTACGAAACAGAATAAAGATGATAAAAAATGAGAAGAGAAGAAAAAGAAAATCGATGACAAGGGAAATGAAAGAAAATGGCGGAATATTCAAGTCCAATTGCAGAAAAGAATATAAATGACAATAAAAAAGTAAAAAGAAAAGATAAAAAAGAATAAAGAAAAAGAGAAAAGAAGAAAATAAATAAATATATATATATATCAGTGAGAATGCCACGCACTACTAAACAAGAAGAAGACGAATAACAAAGGATAATACAAAGATGAATAACAAGAAAAAAAGAAAGAAACAACAAAAAAAAACAAGCAAACATACAAACAAACAACAACCAAAGAAGAACGAAACATCAAAGAAAATAATAATAAAGATAAAAATATAGACAAAAATAGATGCGTAATGACTCTCTCTCTCTCTCTCTCTCTCTCTCTCTCTCTCTCTCTCTCTCTCTCTCTAAAAAAAAAAAAAAAAAAAAAAAAAAAAATCAGTAGTTGGTGAGTGAAGAAAAGTAAACAAACTACAGGAAGGGAAGGGGGAGGGGGAGGGATGGAGGGGAGGGGGGGGGCTAGGCATATAGATGGTGTTGATTCTTCTCAGAAATGTTTATTTGAGACTTCAACGAAAGGCGAGGTGGGTTGGAGGGGGAGGGGGGAGGTGTGAGGTGAGGTGGGTTGGAGGGGGAGGGGGGAGGTGTGAGGTGAGGTGGGTTGGAGGGGGAGGGGAGTGGGGGCGGTGAGGTGGGTTGGAGGGGGAGGGGTGAGGTGGGTTGGAGGGGGAGGGGGAAGGGCGGTGAGAGGTGAGGTGGGTTGGAGGGTGGGGCAGGTAGCGGTAAGGTGGGTTGGAGGGGAAGGGGGGCAGCGGTGAAGTGGGTTGGAGGGGGAGGGGAGCGGGGGCGGTGAGTTGGGTTGGAGGGGGGGAGGTAGCGGCGAGATGGGTTGGGGGAAAAGGGGGGTGGGGGGGTCACCGGCGACTGGGATTATTTGCATAGGGTTTTTTCCCCCTTCTCAGCTTCGGGTTAGTTGGAAAATGATTTTTCATCTATTTTTTTTCTTTCATTTTTAATATTTCGTATTCATATATGATTATCATTTTATCTTTAGGGTGTATATGTAAACCTTTTATATAAACATATACATTACTATATTTATTCACAAAAACAATACACACACACACACACACACATACATAAACACAAACACACACACACACACAAACACATACACATTTCAAAGACTCTACGTACAATATAACTGTACTATTTTATTTTAAACTAAATTATTAATATTTAAACTATTATTATTATTAACTAAATAAAACAATATATCCTTAAAATATCCAAACTCAAATATCAAAAATAACGACCCAAAAAATACCCAAAAATCCAAGAGAAATCGCCAGAGAGGAAATCCCAGAAATCTGACTTGACTTTCCACTTAACGAGGGATTTACTTAAGCCAATTCTAATGAAGCAATATCACTTTATCAGATATATCTAATCAACTTTGATCAGATAGAAGGATGAAGTCTTTCCCGGTCAATTGGATAAAACGATAATCCAAAAAAAAAGAAGAAAAAAAAAAGGGGGGGAATTGAAACGTGTCTCGACATGATGGTGACGTGTTGGGATTTCTGGAATGATAGTGTATTTGGTGATGTTGGGAATGAATCTGATGTTTTGATAATGATGATGATTATGGTGATGATGTAGATAGTTATTGTATAACAGTAGTTATATTAAGTGCGCACGTAAGCAGATTTAACCGTACACACACACACACACACACACTGGCAGAAACACATACACACACACATACACACACACACACACGCGCACACGCACATACACACAATGACAGACAAACATACAGAGGCACACACACACACACACACACACACACACACATTGACAACACCCCCCTCTCCCCTACACCCTCCCCCCACAACACCACCGCCCCCTCCCCCCCAAACACACATAGTCAAGAGGGTTACATTACATTCAGAATGCCCTAAAGTGGCACTGTGGTGACATGAACTATTTAGTGCCACAAACACGCATAACATCCGTTGACACTACTTCCGCCATGCCGCTTTAGTATGCCAGGTGCCACATTTTTTGGTAGGGGGAGGGGGTGAGAGGGGGGTAGGGGTCTGTATGACAAGGAATGCCACGTCAGTTTATGACATGAATGGAGTGAATAGTTGAAATTGTGGTGGTATCTGGCACTTAATTAAAGGTTACGGGGATAGTTAAGATGAGGATGATAATGATTACAATTATGATAACAAGAACAATGAAAATAGGGGTAATGATAACTCTACTGCAAATAATAACTATGATGATAATGCTGATGAAAATAATCAGAATGTAATAATCATAGCAATAATGATAATAACAATAATAATAAATGGAAACCCGAAGACTAGATAATTCAACGCATATGTTATTTATGTTTTTCTTGTAAACAAATAAACAAACAAACAAACAAATGCTTTTAAGTTACGAAATGTCCTGTATTTTAGTTATTTCTTTGAATTTTGAATTTAACCTTCGAATGTTCTAATTCAAATAGGACCATGGGTAGATAGATAGATAGATAGATGGATAGATAAATATGGAGATAGATATATTAGAATACAAGCAAACAGATAGGTACATAGATAGATAGATAAATACACAAGAACACAGGCAGATAAACAGGTGTGTATGTATGTATATTGGTAGATATTTAAAACATAAATATGCAGACAAGTGTTTAAAAAGAAAAAGGAAATAGATAGGTAGGGAGGCATTTATGTAGATAGGTAGGAATGTTTATATTTCGTCTTTTTATTCGTTGAAGCTTCTAGTACTTTCCTTGTCATAATATTTTTTCTGCATTTTGAATTTCTGTATTTCAATGTGTTTCAAGATGTACACACACACACACACACACACACACACACACACACACACACACACACACACACACACACACACACAGACACAACACACACACACATACACACACACACACACACAACACACAAACACACACACAGACATACACATTTGAACATATATTTCTTATCATCCTTTTCATTTAATGAATAAGCCTAATCATATCAAAATAAATTCATCCTACCCATTTTTTTATGATTATCTACATTTCCACTAACCTACCTACCTACCTACCAACCTATCTGTTAATCAACGTACACACATATGCGTCTACCTACCATCCTGTATCTCCTTGTCTACTTGTCTATCTACCTACTTACCTATCTACCTACTTATCTATCTACCTACTTACCTGTCTATCTACTTACCTATCTACCTGCTTACCTACTTACCTATCTACCTACTTACCTATCTATCTACTTACCTATCTACCTACTTAACTATCTACCTACTTATCTATCTACCTACTTACCTATCTACTTACCTATCTACCTACTTACCTATCTACCTGCTTTCCTATCTATCTACTTACCTATCTACCTACTTACCTATCTACCTACTTACCTATCTACCTACTTACCTATCTACCTACTTACCTATCTACCTACTTACCTATCTACCTACTTATCTATCTACCTACTTATCTATCTACCTACTTACCTATCTACCTACTTACCTATCTACCTGCTTTCCTATCTATCTACTTACCTATCTACCTACTTACCTATCTACCTACTTACCTATCTACCTACTTAACTATCTACCTACTTACCTATCTACCTACTTACCTATCTACGTACTTACCTATCTACCTACTTATCTATCTACCTACTTACCTATCTATCTACTTACCTGTCTACCTACTTACCTATTTGCCTACTTATCTATCTACCTACTTAACTATCTACCTACTTATCTATCTACCTACTTACCTATCTATCTACTTACCTATCTACCTACTTACCTATCTACCTACTTATCTATCTACCTACTTACCTATCTATCTACTTACCTATCTACCTACTTACCTATTTGCCTACTTATCTATCTACCTACTTAACTATCTACCTTCTTACCTATCTACCTACTTACCTCTCTACCTACTTATCTCTCTACCAACTTACTTATCTACCTACTTACCTATCAACCTACTTATCTATCTATCTTCTTACCTATCTACCTACTTGCCTGTCTACCTACTTACCTATCTACCTACTTATCTATCTATCTACTTACCTCTCTACCTACTTACCTCTCTACCTACTTACCTATCTACCTACTTACCTATCTACCTACTTACCTCTCTACCTACTTATCTCTCTACCTACTTACCTCTCTACCTACTTATCTCTCTACCTACTTACCTCTCTACCTACTTATCTCTCTACCTACTTACCTCTCTACCTACTTATCTCTCTACCTACTTACCTCTCTACCTACTTACCTATCTACCTACTTATCTCTCTACCTACTTACCTCTCTACCTACTTATCTCTCTACCTACTTACCTCTCTACCTACTTACCTCTCTACCTACTTACCTCTCTACCTACTTATCTCTCTACCTACTTACCCATCTACCTACTTATCTCTCTACCTACTTACCTCTCTACCTACTTACCTATCTACCTACTTATCTCTCTACCTACTTACCTATCTACCTACTTACCTATCTACCTATTTACCTGTCTACCTACTTATCTATCTACCTACTTACCTATCTACCTTCTTATCTATCTACCTACTTATCTATCTACCTACTTATCTATCTACCTACTTACCTCTCTATCTACTTACCTATCTACCAACTTATCTATCTACCTACTTACCTATCTACCTACTTACCTTTCTATCTATCTTTATCCATCTTTATCTACCTATCTACTTATCTATCTCCCTACCTATCTATCTTACCCACTTACATAAGTACCTACATCATGTCATATCTTTCAGTGATATCAATATATATACACATTTAATCTGACAAAAATTTGATTTAACGGAATATTCAAATTTGATCTAAAAAAAAAAAAAAAAAAAAAAAAAATTAACGTTATATTCAACTGATTAAAACGCGATTAAGAAGAAAAACAGCAAGATTAACTTAGGATGAAATAGATGAAAAATATATCGCAACAAAATGTGTCAATGAAATATCTGATTGCATGTTGCCTTACAATATATTTTAGTCCACGGGTTAGAAAAATAACTCTATGACTTTCTGAGTAAAGATAAGAGAAATTATTATTATTATTATTATTATTTTTTAAGAATAAAAGATTCCATACATCAGTCTTATCATTATCATCCTATTTTATTATCATTGTTATTATTATCATTATCATCATTCCTTTTATTATCATTATTATCATTGTTATTATTATTATGCTTATTATCATCGTTATCATCATAGTCATCAATATTATCATTACAATTTTTGTTATCATTACCATTATTTTCATTATCATTATCATTATCATAATAACTATTATTATTATCATCATCATCATAATTACCATTGTTGTCACTATTATTATGATTACCAGTGTTATCATTATTATTATTATCATCGCATTATCATTATCATCATTATTATAATCATCATCACCATCATCATTATCATTATCATTATCATTATTATCATCATTATCATTGCTGTCACTCTTATCATCAATACCATCGTTGTTGTTACCATCACTATTAATATCATCATCATAATCATTACTGAACAATATCTATAACTATTTTTTCCCTCTCAAGATATCCCTTAAAAGCTCCCCCCCTCCCCCTCCCCCTTTCCCCCTCCCCCCTCCCCCATATTAACTATCACCGTAAAATTCTCGGAAGATACAGGGTATATGCCAGGAATTTCCCCTTAGTGTGTCTGCTGGCTCTAAAAATCAGAGAGAAAGAGGGACCTTAGGCCTATCTGCTCTGCTGGGCCTCTTTCTCTCTCTCTCTCTCTCTCTTTCTATTTCTCTTTTTTTCTCTTTCTCTCTCTCTCTCTCTCTCTCTCTTTCTCTCTCTCTTTCTTTCTATCTATCTCTTTCTCTCTATCTATCTCTTTCTCTCTCTCTCTTCTCTCTCTCTCTCCATCTATCTATCTATCGCTTTCTCTCTCTCTCTCTCTCTCTCTCTCTCGGTCTCTTTCTCTCTCTCTCTCTCTTACCTCTTATTCCCATCCTTCTTCACTTTGTTTCCCTGTTCTCTCTTCTTCTTTTTTTCTATTATCTTTCTTTTTTATTTTCCCTTTTATTCCTCTTCTTCTATCTCTTTCCTTTTTCTTCTTTTTACTCTTCCTCTTTATTATTTTTTTTTCTGTCTTTCTTCTCTTCTTCTTCATCCTCCCCTCTTTTCTTTTTCTTTATTTTCTTTCTCCTTCCTCCTTACTTTCTTTTCTTTCTCCTTCCTCCATTCTTTTCTTTCTTCTCCTCCTTATCATTTCCTCCTCTTCTCGTCCTTCATCCTCCCTTCCTCTCCCCTCCCCTCCCCACCTACTTCCTGTCCCCTCTCCTCCCCTTCCCCTCTATTCCCACGCACGTTTCTCCACCTACTTCTCCTTCTCTCCCCTCTTCATACCCATACCCTCCCTTCCACCTCCCCTCCCCTCCCCTCCCCACACCCATGCCCTCCCTTCCACCTCCCCTCCCCTCCCCACACCCACGCCCTCCCCTACTCTCCCCTTCCCCTCCCCGTCTCTACTCCTCTCCTTTCCCCTTCTCAGGGTTCCTCCCCTTTCCCCTCCCTTCCCCCCTCCCTTCCCCCTTCTCCTAATCCTCTCCTCCCCCTCCCCCTCTCTCTCCCCTCTCTCTCCCTTCCACCCCCCCACCCCCACCTCCCTACGCCTCCCACAGCGCGCCCATTAGCACCCACAACCCGCAGGGTGGCATGCGCGGCGCCTTCTCTCACCCCCCCCCACCTCTCCCCCTCCCCCCTCTCCTCCTCCCCCTCCCTCCTCCCCCTCCTCCCCCTCGCAGGTGTCAACGAGAAAACCGAGAAAGACGAAT
>NW_028234426.1:3821895-3828682 GCF_977035675.1 Penaeus japonicus | reverse complement strand
GAGAGAGAGAGAGACCGAGAGACCGAAACCAAGAGACCCGAACCCTGGTCCAGTCCAGTAATCCTCAGTAATCCCGTATATTTGCGAGCGAGGTCATCTCTGTTGACCTTTGTGACCAAGGTTAATTAACACGCCTCCTGAGGGCTGGGTGGTTCCTCCTCCTCCCGCCAGTGCCACAGGGAGGGTTGGAGAGACTATTGGGTGGAGGGTCACGAACTTGGCACTCTGAATGCCATGGATGTTAGATATTGATGATACTTATAATGGTGATGATGTTGATGATGATGATATTGATGGTGATAATGTTGATGATGATATTGGTGGTGATAATGTTGATGGTGATAATATTGGTGATGATGTTGATGATGATAATGTTGATGATGATTTTGATGGTGATAATGTTGATGATAATGTTGATGATGAGGATATTGATGATACTTATAATGATGATAATGTTGATGATGATATTGATGATGGTAATGTTGACCGTTATTATGGTGGTGATGGTGGTGATTATAGTGATGATAGTGTGATAGTTGTAATGATGATGATTATGCTGATGATAATAATGATAGAAATGATGATGATAATTATGATGATAATAATGAGGAAAACAAGGATGATATTGATAATGATGATGATGATGATGAGGAGGAGGAGGAGAAGGAATAGAAAGGATAGCAATAATGATTATAATAATAATGATGATGATGATAATTATTATAATAAGAATAAGCATGACCCCAATAAAAATGATAATAATAATAGTGCTAATAATGATGATTATAATGTAAGGTGGCATCCCGCAGCCTCACATCTCCCAGTCATCTCCCGCTCATCTCCCGAGTTTCGTCTTCCTGTGCGATCTTCGTCTGCTACCTTATTCTCTCTTCGTCTGCCTTTTATTTGTTTTTATGCTTCGTTTGTTTTATGTGTTCTGTTGGAGTTTCGTCTTTCATCTTACTTTCGTGTTTTTTTCAGCTTGTCTTTGGTTTTAGCCTGTTATGCTATTTTTTTGTTATTTTATGTTTATAATAATTTTTATGTTATTTAGTTTGTTTCCCCCACTCAGTGGCTTTGCTTTTGTTTTAAGAAAATACATTTTACGCTTATTTTATGTTTTAATTATTAGTCTATTAATTGTTGGAAGGAATTATTTTTTCAGTTTTTATGTATCTGTGATGATCTTGTATGGATTTTTGTGGTTTTTTTTGATTTATGTTTATATTTTTATTTTCGTTAATCGATGTGCGGACGTGGCTTAGCGTATGGACGTACGAACGCTATAAATAGATTCATTCTGAGACATGGCGTTTCGCTTCCCTGTGTGTATTTTTTTTTTTTTTTTATTATTTTTATAATTTGATTTTGCACTTTTTTTGACTTTTTTTTGAATCGCCATCGAGAATACATCTCGTATTTAAATCAAGATAAGTTCTGTTTCAGAGGTATTTGTTAATATAGGAGCTGGACATGATTTTTTATTTCTAATTATAAATAAGAATCAGTTTATAGATTATTACAGTAATATGAAGACTGAAGAATTGCATTAAATAAAAGTTTTTATTCAAGTTTAATTATTTATTATATGGGGAACTTAATTTAGATGAGATAATGTTACGACTAAACCAGGGGAGAACAAAATCTCCAGAACAATTCATAGCAATTTAATTCGACAGGAATCCATTTAGTAAATTGTTGGCTACGGAGCTGTATACCAGGACACACAATAATTGTGATATAGAATAATAAAAAATGCTAACACGAAAAACAATAGTATTAAAGATAAAATAAAATGCTAAGATATCAGACGCGTTTTGCAAAACATTATCTGCTTCATCCCATTCTTGAAGACAAAAAGTTCTTCAAAGAAGATCCAAACTTCTCCCAAAAAAACAGATTTCAATTCTTAATTTGATTGTGCAAGAATTCACGCGTATTCAAGAATTCAGAATCATACCTTTTTTCGTTTCCAATGAATAAAAAGAATAAAACTGTTTTCGATTATTTTTCGATTTTTTTAATCTTTTTTTCTTTCTTTTCTTATCCGCTGTAACTTCGCGCGGTGACGGATATTACGATTCTTACTTTTAAATGAGCAGGGCATCGAATGCGGTTGAGGCCTGAGTGACCTTTTAAGGTATTTGTTGCTCGGGACTTTGATGACATTGCAAAGGTCGTTTTCATTTATGTTTTGACGTGGGAGTTCTCCTGGCGGTGTTTCATTTAGTTCATGATGTCTGTTTGTTTTTTGAGGGTTGTGTGTGTGTGTGTGGTGCTGCTGTGTGTGTGTTAGTGTGTGTGTGTGTGTGTGTGTTTTGTGTGTGTGTGGGCAGGTATGAAATGCTGTGTAATGGTGTAAAGTATGTGTTTGTTTGTGTGTATGTGTGTGTATTGCTGTAATGTGTGTGTGTTTGTGTGTGCTGTTTGTGAAGTGTGTGTGTTTGTAAGTGTGTTATGAGTGTGTATTGTTTGTGTAGTAAGTGTTGTGTGTGTTGAGGCTGTGTTGTGATGTTTAGAGTGTGTGTGCAGTGTGTGTGTTAGTGATTTCAGTGTGTGTGAGTAATTTATGAACGTATGTGCCATGTCTGTTAGTCTATATGAACAAATTAGCTAGGTAGACTAAATACGTAATATTAAGAAAGACATTTCATAATAGATCTCGAAGGCTAGAAAAGCAAACGCTAACAAATAACATGACAAAACAAAAAAAAATATCAGACACATACAAACAATACAAACGAGAACGGGAAAGAAAATACGTTTTCCTTTTGTTTGATTATAAATCATGAAATATACACTACACCTTATAAGTTATTCTTGTTTTTAATCGATTTACAAAAAGAAACAAAAAAAGATATCTAAAATTCATATAATTTATTTCCTATACTTCTAACTCACTCAAAACTTACATTTTAAAGTATGTTAACATTTTCTTTTATAAATTTTAATTATCATTTTATTTCATTTTCTCTTAATTTTCAACTCATACTGACCTATATATGAAATTTAACCACATAACATAATAACAAATCACCCATTTTCTTTTTTTATTTTCCATTTCTTCTTTCTCTAACTCATTCTCTTTCTCTTCCTTTCACTTTATTCATCTCCCTTTTACCCTTTCACTCACTCCCCTTTCTCTTAATTCATATTCCCTATTATTTCTTCTCAATACATATTCATAAATCAATCATACTAAAACACTACCCCCAAAATTAACTTCAATCTCACCTTTCTCCCTTTTTCATCTCTCATTTTCTTTTCTTCATCTCCCCCTTTCTTCAACTACTCTTCTCCTTTCTTATCTTCCTTTTTTTTCTCTTTCTTCGTCTCTCTCTCCTCTGCTCCAGTCCTTTTTCATTCACTTTCTCCCTTTTTCTCACCTCTCCCTTTCTCTTATCTCCCCCCTTCTCCCTTTCTCTTATCTTCCCCCTTCTCCCTTTCTCTCACCGCCCCCTTTCTCTCTTCCTCTCCGTTCTTCCACTTCCTCTCTTGCTTCTCTTTGCATCTTTCTTTTTCTTGTTCAATTTCCTCCATTTCCTCTGTTTCGATTATTGATCTCTCTCTCTTCCACCTCCTTCTTTATTGATTTTTCCCTATATCCATCCTCTTCTTTTTCTTTCCTACTTTTGCAATAAAAATTAGTTCTATCAAAATCTGAGAAATTAAAATGTTTTCCTTTTATCTTCTACTTTATTTCTATCTTTCTATCTCCCACTTTCCTTTTTTCCTTTTTCTCTACTCTCTCATCTTTAATTTTCCTCATTTTCTGTTTCATTTTTTTATTTCATTCGTCCCTTTCCACTATTCCATTTTCTTTTATCTCTACGATAATGAAAAAAGTTAGAATGAAAAATAAAAAGTGTAAAAGTCAATGTATAAAATAGAAAAGTCAGTGTTTGAAAAAAAAAAAAAAAAGTCAGTGCGTAAGGAAAAAGTCAATGGGTCAAAAGAAAAAAAAATCTAAATGTAAAAAAGTCTCAGTGCCCCCCCCCCCTCAAAAAAAAAAAATATATGAATGATAAAAATCTATGGCTTAAAAAAAATCCGTGCGTAAAACAAAAATAAATAAATAAATAAATAAATAAAACAAATAAAAATCAAATCAAATTACAAAAAAAGAAGAAAAAGAATAATAATAAAAAACAGTCCACGCATAAACCAAAAACCCACTCGTTAAAAAAAAAAAAAAATAAATAAATAAATAAATAAATAAATAAAAAAAAGGACCGCATCATGACATCACGCCCTCTGCGCCAATGAAGCCTCCTTCGGCCATTCCCTTTATCAGAAACCCATCACACTCGGCCAACTTTCGGGGGGATTAGCATATCAGATGGGATTTAGCTCACGAGGGGGGGTGGGGGGTGAGGGTGAGGGGAGGGGGGAGGGGGAGGGAAAGGGGAGGGTGAGGGTGGAGAGGGGGGGGAGGGTGGAGTAGGTTTGAGTACGAAGGGAGATGGGAGGGGGGGGATGGGAGGAGAAGGAGAAGGGGTTCGTAAGTGAGGGGAGGTGAGGGGAGGGAAGAGGGAAATAAGAGAGGGAAGGGAAAGGGGGAATTGGAGAGGGAAATGGGGAGTATACGAGAGGAGGAAAGGTGGGAGAAAAGGAGAGGGGAAGGGAAGGGGATATAGGAGAGGAGATGAGAAGGGAAAGAAGGAGAACGTAAAGGGTGAGAGGGAGGGAGAAGGAAGGGTACAGGGAAGGAGAGGTAGAAGAATAGAGAGGTAAAGAGAAGAGGAAAGAGGAAGGGGAGAAGAATGAAAGTGAGATGGAGAAAGGAAGGGAGGGAGAAAGCGTAGAGAGTGTGAGAGAGAGAGAGAGAGAGAGGGGAGAAAGAGAATGGGAATGAAGAGGGGGAGAGGAGGAGAAAAGGAGAAGAAAGTATACAAAAGAAATGAATAAAGAGAAGGAGGAAGAGGAAGAAGAGGAAGAAGAAGAAGAAGGAAGAGAAGAAGGAGAATAAAGCAGAGAAAAAGAAGTGAAGGAAGAAAAAGAGAAAGAGGAGGAGGAGGAGAAAGAGGATATGGAAGATAGGGGACGGAAGAGCACAAGGGAGGAGGGGGGGAGGGGAGGTAGGGGTACCAAGGGATTACAACATGTTGTTTACATGTCGAACTACCAATGACTTTTTCCCAAAGGCTTACTTCGGATGCGAAAAATTTCCAATAACATCAATATACTTTAGATTTTCTGATTATTTCATTCATTGTTATTACCGAATTTCTTGTCATTAATGTTATCATTGTTTTTATTATTACTCTGACTGTTATTTTTTATTATTATCATTGTTATCTTTATTATTATTGTTATGTTTATCATTGTTATTATCATCATTATTATTTTTTACTAATGTCGTCATTATATAATTGTTATCAGTATTATTATCATTGTCATCATTATTATCATTGTTATCTTTATTTTCATCATCATTATCATTATCTTTATTTTCATCATTATTATCCTTATTATCACTATTATAATTATTATAATCATCCTCATCATTATCAGAATCCCTATAATTATCATAATTATTTTCCACCTTTGTTATCATTATTATTATTGTCATTATTATTATCATCATCATTATTATCACATTACCATAATCATTATCCTTATCATCATGATTATCATTATCATTGCTATTATCACTACGATTATTACTACTATTTTATTGTCATCAGCAATATTGTTATTATTATTATCATTACATATATGATATATTAATAATCTTTATGCATGATCCCATTAATCACTACCTTACGATTCTGTGACAAATCGAACAAGTGCTTAATCACTTATCATTAAATTATGTTTATCTCACTATCATTGTTCTCATTGGTTTTTGTTTAATCAATCTATGGATAATTATTTGTGCGTTATTTACTATAAACATCAATATCAGAATCATTACCATCAATCACTATATACTTATACACACATCATTATCTTTACTCATCACCGGAAACAAGAACTAATCAGAAAAGACAACCCAAATCACACACACTCTAAGAAGCATATCAACACCATCAACATCATCATCACATCAACACCATAATCACCATCACCATTTTCCACCTCATTCAAACTCACATCATTTTGCTTAAGAAATCTTAAGACTTTCGGATTATAGGTGGATGACCCTTAAGTCAGGGTCTCGTACTTTTTCAGGGGATGGCGTTGTGGGGCTGAGTTGTGGTGTATTGTGTGTTTGTGGGTTGGGTGTGGGTGTTGTGGTGTGTGTTGTAGTGTTGTTGTTGTGATATGCAGTACTCCAGCAAACACAAGAAAGGAAAATACAGAAAGAGAAAAGGGAGAGCCAAGATGGAGGGAGAGAGAGAGAGAAGAGAAGAGAGAGAGAGAGAGAGAGAGAGAGAGAGAGAAGAAGAGAAAGAGAGCGAGAGAGAGCGAAGAAAGAGAAGAATAGAGAGAGAGAGAGAGAAGGGAGAGAGAGAGAGAGAGAGAGAGAGAGAGAGTGATCTAGGGAGAGAAACACACATACACACAGAGATAGATAGGTAAAGAGAGAGAGAGAGAGAGAGGGAGAGAGAGAGAGAGAGAGAGATGTAGGGAGAGAGGGAGAGAAACACAGAGAGAGAGAGAGAGAGAGAGAGAGAGAGAGAGAGAGTGATGTAGGGAGAGAGGGTAAGAAAACACAGAGAAGAAAGAAGCATGAGAGCAAACTACAGAGACCGGAGTAACAGGAGAAGGAAAAACACAGAGAAGAGAAGAAAGAAGAGAAAGAGAAGATACAGCAAAGATAGAAAGTGATAGAGACAAGAGA
>NW_028234426.1:3780691-3783191 GCF_977035675.1 Penaeus japonicus | reverse complement strand
TTCTCTTTCTCCTCTCTCTCTCTCTCTCCCACTCTCTACGCTTTCTCCCTTCCTCCCTCCATCTCACTTTCATTTTTCTCCCCTATCTCTTTCCTCTTCTCTTTACCTCTCTATTCTTCTATCTCTCCTTCCCCTCCTTCTCCCTCCCTCTCACCCTTTATATTCTCCTTCTTCCCCCTCCCCCTTCCTCGCTCCTACTTCCCCTCTTCTTTTCTCCCACCTTTCCTCCTCTCGTATACCCTCCATTTCCCTCTCCAATTTTCCCTTTCCCTTCCCTCCCTTATTTCCCTCTTCCCTCCCCTCTCCTACCTCACCCTCCCCTCCCCTCACCTCCCCTCACTTACGAACCCCTTCTCCTTCTCTTCCCTTCCCCCTTTCCCCCCCTCCCCTTCCCATCTCCCTTCGTACTCAAACCTTCTCCTTCCTTCCCCCTTTACCTCCCCCTCTCCCCACCCCCTCAAACCTTCTCCACCCCCCTCCTTTCCCCCTTTCCCTCCTCTCCCCCTCCCATCCCCCTTCTTACTCAAACCTTCCCCCGCCCTCTCCCCTCTCCCTCTCCCCCTCACCCTTCCCCCTCAAACCTTCTCCTCCCTTCTCCACCCCCCTCTCCCTTCCCCTTCCCCTCCCATCTCCCTTCGTACTCAAACCTCCCCCTTCCCCCTCCCCCTCACCCCCTCTCCCTCCCATCTCCCTTCGTACTCGAAGCTCCTCCTCCCTTCCCCCTTCCCCCTCACCCTCTCCCTTCGTACTCGAACCTCCTCCTCCCTTCCCCCTTCCCCCTCACCATCTCCCTTCGTACTCAAACCTTCTCCTCCCACCCCCCCCCTCACCCCCACCCATCACCCTCCCCCCTCACCCCTCACCCCCCCTCGTGAGCTAAATCCCATCTGATATGCTAATCCCCCCGAAAGTTGGCCGAGTGTGATGGGTTTCTGATAAAGGGAATGGCCGAAGGAGGCTTCATTGGCGCAAAGGGCGTGATGTCATGATGCGGTCCTTTTGTCTTTTTTTTTTTTTTTTTTTGTCTTTTTTTTTTTTTACAGGTGGGTTTTTGGTTTATGCGTGGACTGTTTTCTTTTTTCTTTTTTTTTCTTTCTTTCTTTTTTTTTTTTTTTTGGAAATTGGATTTTAATTTTTGTATGTCTTTTTTTTTCTGTTTGACGCACGGATTTTTTTCATTTTTTTTCCCATAGACATTTGTTTACATTTTTTTTATTTTACACTTAGATTTTTTTTTTTTTTACATTTAGATTTTTTTTACCCATTGACTTTTTCCTTACACACTTTTCTACTTTATACAATGACTTTTACACTTTTTTCACTTTGCATTCTAACTTTTTTCATTATCGTGGAGATAAAATTAAATGGAATAGCGGAAAGAGACGAAGGAAATACAAGAAAATGAAACAGAAAATGAGGAAAATTAAAGATGAGAGAGAAGAGAAAAAGGAAAAAAAGGAAAGAGTGAGATAGAAAGATAAAAATAAAGTAGAAGATAAAAGGAAAACATTTTCATTTCCCAGCTTTTGAGAAAAAAAATTAATGCAAAAGTAGGAAAGAAAAAGAAAAAAAAAAAATGAAGGATATAAGGAAAAATCAATAAAGAAGGAGGTGGAAGAGAGAGAAATCAATAACAGAAACAGAGGAAATGGAGGAAATTGAACAAGAAAAAGAGAAATGTGAAGAACAGCAAGAGAGGAAGTGGAAGAACGGAGAGGAAGAGAGAAAGGGGGCGATGAGAGAAAGGGAGAATGGGGGAGATGAGAGAAATGGAGTAAGGAGACGAGAGAAAGGGAGAAAGGGGGAGATGAGAGAAAGGGAGAAAGGAGGAGATGAGAGAAAGGGAGAAAGGGGGAAATGATAAAAAGGGAGAAAAGTGGAGATGAGAGAAAGGGAGAAAGGTGGAGATGAGAGAAAGAGAGAAAGGGGGAGATGAGAGAAAGGGAGAAAGAGGGAGATGAGAGAAAGAAAGAAAGGTGGAGATGAGAGAAAGAGAGAAAGAGGGAGATGAGAGAAAGGGAGAAGGGGGGAGATGATAAAAAGGGAGAAAAGTGGAGATAAGAGAAAGGGGGAGGTGAGAGAAAGGGAGAAAGGGGGAGATGAGAGAAAGGGAGAAAGGTGAAGATGAAAGAAAGGGGGAGATGAGAGAAAGGGAGAAAGGTGAAGATGAAAGAAAGGGGGAGATGAGAGAAAAGGAGAAAGGGGGAGATGAGAGAAAGGGAGAAAGGTGAAGATGAGAGAAAGATAGAAAGTGGAAAATAAAAGAAAGAAAATGGGTGGATTTGGAGAAAAGAAATAAAGTGGGAAAAGAAAAACAAAAGTAGGACATGAGAAGGATAGATAAAATAAAGAGAAATGAAAAAAAAAATAAAATACAAGAATTAAAAAAGAAAATGTTTACATACTTAAAAAAAAATGAAAAAAAGAGAGAGAAAAAACAATGAAAATAAGGAACACATTTTTTTTTTTCTTTTTTGTGAAATCGATTAGGAAAACATGA
>NW_028234426.1:3745691-3755691 GCF_977035675.1 Penaeus japonicus | reverse complement strand
GGGAGGGAGAAAGGGATAATGAAGGGGAGCAAAAAGAAGAAGGGAGGAGCTGAGGAGGAGGGGAAAGAGGGGAGGTTAGGAGGGGGGGGAGCATGAGAAGCGTGAAGGGGGAGAAGGAGGGAAAGATGAAAGAGGATTCTGGAAGGGGGGAAAGAGGGAGGAGGAGGGGAGGGAGAAGGGGGAAAAGAGGGGGGAGGGGGGAGGGGAGGAGATGGGGAGGGAAGGAGAAAGGAGAGTGGAGAGGGGAGGAGAGGGGTAGGGAGAAGGGTAGGGAGGAGAGGGGTGGGAGGGGGGAGGGGAGATGGAAGGGAGAAGGAGGGAGGAGGAGGGGAGGGAAAAGGGGAGGGAGGGGAGGAGAAGGGTAGGGAGGAGGAGGGGAGAGGAGGGAGGGAGGAGGGTTGGGAGAGTGGAGAGGAAAGGGGAGGGGAGGAAAAAGGAGAGTGGAGAGGGGAGGAGAAGGGTAGGGAGGAGGGTAGGGAGGAAGGGAAAGAGGGGAGGGTTAGGGAGGAAGGAGGGGAGGGGTGGTGACGAACTGATGTTTTTTGCCAGAGAAGGTTGGTGTGCGTTGACGTTACTGTTTGAGTCATTTGTTTATAGATATAGAGAGGGGGGAGGAGGAGGGGGAAGAGGGGAGAAGGGAGGGGAAAGGAGAGGGAAGGGAAGGGGAGGGAAAGAGGGAGGAGAGTGGAGAGGAGAGGAGAGGGGAAGGAGGGAAAAGGGGGAAGGAAGGGGGAGGGGAGGGAGAAGAGGGGAAAAGAGAGGGGTAGAGGAGGGGGAAAAGAAACTTAGAAAAAGGAAATAAAAAGAAGAAAAAAAAAAAAAAAAAGAGAAAAAGGGGGGGGAGAGTGAGGAGAGAGCGAGAAGGGGAGGGGGTGAGGGGAGAGATGGAAGAGGGGGGAAGAGAGGGGAGGAGAAGAGGGAGAAGGGGGTGATCAGTTGGAAGGAGATGTGAGGGGGAAAAGAGGGAGAAGTAGGGGAGGGGATGAGGAGAGAAAAGGGGAAAAGAAGATGGGGAAGAGGGTAGAGAAGAGGGAGAAGGGGGTAGAAGAAAAATAGGGAGAGGACGAGGGATGGGAAGAGGGGGAGAAGAGGAGAGGGGTTGGGAGTAAAAGCGTAAAGAATGGGAGGGAGAGTGTGGGTTTTTTTTTTTTGTTTTGTCCCCTCCCCGTTTTTTTCCACCCCCCCTAGTTAGAAGGGGGGAGGCGAAGGTGCGAGAGAGGAAGCGAGAGTAGGGGAGAGGAGAGAGGGAGGGGGCGGAGCATGTGGTGATGGAGGAAAGAAAGAAGAGAATCGAGGAGAAGAGGAGGAGGTGAGGAAGAGGGGAAGAGGAGGAAGTAGGGGGGAAGGAGCGGAGAGGCAGGAGAAAGGGGGAGGGATGAGAGGGGAAAGAGGGGGAGAAGAGGAAGAGGAAGAGTAAGGAGGGGGAGGGGGAGGGGGGGCAGTGGGTTATTGAGGAACAAAGAGAAAGAAACTATGAAAAGAAATGAGTAACAGGTATTAATTGGCGAGGAAGGAGGAAGCGAAGAGAGACAAGAGATAGAAAGAATAAAAAATGTGAAAAAAAAAAAAAATGACAAAGTGAAAACGCAATAATGGAAGAAAAGGAATAGAGACAGATAGAAAAAAACTAGGCACAAATAACAAAGAAAATGAATAAAGATTATGAAAACAAAAGACCAGGAAAACAACAGACAGACAAAACAAACAAAACGAATTTCATAAACGATCAGATATTGCAAATGAAGATTCCAACACTGCAATCTCGAATTCAAAGGGATTCGCTCTAAATATATATTTATTCTTTATATCTTTTATGAGAATTAATTTAATTTGTTGAAATCACGTCCACAAAGTCCGTAAGAAGCTGGATGAGACACCAAAGATATTTTAATGGCTGTATTTCTCTGGGTATCTGTGCGTGCTTGTATGTCGTGGATGTGTGTGTGTGTGTGTGTTTGTTTGTGTGTGTGTGTGTGTGTGTATGTGTATGTGTGTGTGTGTCGTGATAGGTGCGTGGTAATTGTCGCTGAGGGGACGGTATTGAGGCTGCAGGTGTGGTGTATTGTGTGGTCATTTTACTTGTGTGTGGAATGTGAAGTGTATTTGATGAATATGTTTATGGGCGGTGGTGATCTGTGTTGTGTGTTATTGGATGTGTGTGTGTTTGTGTCTGGTGTGTTGTTGTCGTGTGTGTGTTGTGTGTGGGTGGTTGTGTTTGTGCTTTGTTGTGTTGTCGTTTGGGTGTGTGTTATTTTATTGTGTTTCGGTGATGGGTTAAGTTGTGATGGTGTAACTTGTCATGTGTCAACGGTGAATGGGTGTTTGTTGGATTTGTTGTGAATATGTGTTTCTGTCGGTTGTTGTGTTTGGGTATATGTATTTGCTGGAAGCGCGTGTGTGTTGTCTGTGGTGCTGTTGTTTGTGTGGGTGTGTTTATATTGTGTTAGGAGACGCGGTCTAGTAGCTGATTCGTGTTAACTGTGTGTAAGAATATGGGGTGTGTATTTGTGAATATGTTTCTGTGTGTGTGTGTGTGGTGTGTTGGGGGTATATAGTACTTGCGAGCGCAATTCTTGCGGTATCGATAGTGTGTGTGGTGTGGTTTGATGTACACTAGCTCCTTCTGGTATACTTGTGCGTTGTTTTGTATCGGCGGTGAGGTTATGATTTATGCCTTTGTGTGTATTTGATGTAATTGTATGTGCTTGCTTGCCTTTAAGATGGCTATATAGAAGTACATTTTTGCATCATGGCCATACTGGTGATTGTTTAATATGTGTGTACAGTTCGCCACTAAATATCTTGCGATAAACGTGTTTATCATAAAATATGAATAAGGCAATCTGACTAATAAATGACGGTTGTAATCCTGACAATTACACTGACGTAATAGTATTAACATGACATGACATTCAACATTCTACACATTTTAAATACAATCTAATCCTTCAAATCAAAACGATTATTCTCTAAAACTCTCAACACAAAGGTATGAAAGATTAGCTAATCCCAAAAAAAACAAGAAGCTACATTTTTTTTTCTTTTTCTTTTTCTTTTTTTGAGAAATAGAATGAATTCCTTGTCTTTGAATTTGACCAGCATTTCTATCGCTTGAACTTTTCGGCAGAATTTTAAAGTATGGAAAACGTCTACGACTAAATATATTTTGAAATGGCATTAATGAGGGGGTAGGGTGATAAAGGTAGGGTGGGGGGGAGGGAGTTGAGGGAGAGGGAATGTGGTGGAAGGTGGCTAAGGTTGGCATTAATGAAGTGGCACCTAGGAGTGGGTGGCGTGGTGAGGACGGGAGAGGTAAGTAGTGTACGAGTAAGTAAAGTGTGCGATAGACGGGAGAAGAGGGTGGGGGGAGTAATGGAGGGAGGGAGGGAGTAGACGAGAGAGGGAGGAGGGAGGAGAGAGAGAGAAGAAGTAGGGAGAGATAGAAGGAAAGAAGACAAAGAAGAGGAGGGCGGAAGTGAACGAATTGAGAACGACAGAGAAGAGGAGAGAGGAGAATTGGATTGAGATGGTTGAGAGAGATGAAAAGGAGAGAAGAGAGAAGAGGAGAGAGAGAGAAGAGAGGAGGAGGAGAGATTGAGAAGGTAGAGGAGAATTGTTGAAGGAAGTGAGAGAGAGTGGTTGAGGAGAGGTGAGGTGGGTAAGAGAGAGGATAATATGGATGAGAGGGGAGTGTGAGAATTGAAGAATTGTAAGGAAGAACGAATTAGACATAACGACCGACAAAAAAAAAAAATAAAAAAGAATTCGAAGCAAAATATTGAGTAAGAAAAGATTAAGGCCAACAATACTGGTGATAATAGCAATAGTGATAGAAAAATGACGGCAAAAATAATATAATGCTAATAGTGGGTGTATAGCTTATAACCCAACCCAAATTGATGGCGCCCATCGGCTGTCCATAGTTCCCGTCCCGCCGGATTCCACCTGTCCCACCACTATTTTTTTCGACCTTTCTATCTCCCTCTTTTTCTTCCTCTCCTTCTCCCTCCCGTTTTCAACCTCTCCCTCCCATTTTCACTCTCTCCCTCTCTATCTTTCTCTCTCTCCCTCTTCCATTTCAGATTAGTCCTTTAACCCCGGACGCACTTCTCTCACTCTTGTCAATTTTTCCCCCCTTCCATCACCCTCAGAACCTCCCCCCCTACTGAACTCTTCTAACTTCTCCTTTTTCTCTCTCTTCTCTCTGCCTCTCTCTCTCTATCTCTCTCTCTCTCTCTATCTATCTCTATTCTCTCTCTCTCTACTCTCTCTCTCCCTCTTTCTTTCTCTCTCCATATCACACACCTTGGCAACTTAAAGGAGATGAACAGGAAAGAAAAGAGGGAAAAAGAGAAAAAAAGAAAAGAAATGGAAAGAAAGGAGAACGAGGTTAACTTTATCTCAAAACCAACAATAAAAATCAAACGTTGTTTTTTTTTTAAATGTATGTTGTTAATATCAAATTAAAATCGTTAGTTGTTTTAGGAAATCGGATTTAAAAAAAGGTGTTTTGATTAAAAGTCAATCTGTCATTACAGATTTATTGGTTTTTTCTGGCGTTTATATGTTTTTCTTTAAGTTTGGTAGAAATATTTTCAAGATTTTTTTTTATGATAATCTGATTATATCATTTAATTTTCAGCGAACTATATCAAACTTCATAAAAATGGTCATATAATGTTTTATTATTTTTTACCAATAATTGTAATTTTTTGGTACCAATAACACGCACGCGCGCGTATATGCAGTATCTACGCATCTAATTGAAGGGGTTATTTGACGATTACGAACCGAGGTTAGGCAGGTTCGTGGCTTGCGATGCTGTCTTTCGTTGCTGGTTTTGGGGGTGAGGGTCGTGAGTTTGATTTTTTATATATAGAGAGAGAGTGAGTAGTGATTGTGTGTTTGTGTGTTTGTTACTTAAATTCTGTGTTTTTGTTGTGTGTTAGATAGTGTTTGTGTTGTGAGTCTCTTATGAATGTGTGAGTGTTTTGTGATTGTGAGTGTGTGATTGTGAGTTTGTTAGAACTAGTGTCATAGGATTCTATTTTTGTGCTAGTGGGTTGGTTATTTTTTGTGTGATATATTTTTTTGTTTGAGTTAGAGTGTAGATTGAGTTTGTTTTGTTGTGATAGTGAGTTGATAGATATAGTATGTGTGGGTGTGGGTGTGGAAGGGGTTGTGTTCTTTTACAGTGATATATTAGTATTGAGTTTTTGTTTTAGGAGTTTTTGTTTAGAGTTTTATTTATAGAGCTGTGTTAGACATTCAATTTTTTTATAATATTCCTAGTTTTCGGCAAAGGCCATAAGTTTTTCATATTCGCGTAAGAGTGTGGCCGGGGAGGCAGGATACGATTATGCAAAGAATAGTATGGCGTAGGGATTTGTAGGTTTAAATGAGAGCGAGATTTCTAACTTAACCCGCCCATCAAGTAGCAGCGACGCACAACATGCTCATAAATTATAACCACGGCACCCCGATCTACTACCCCATCCATCCACGCCTCAGTCGTGGTGCGTCCCGCGGCGGGACTAGTGTGTATGGCCCCTTTCTCATGGGAAAGCTCTCAGAAGGAACAGGACAAGAGACTCACGGGAGGGCAATCCGCACAGGCAATACGCGACGCGCGCACAGAGCAGGCGGGCCCCCGCACCACAGCGCTCTACCCGTCCGGGTACTCCTCGCTCCCAGCCGAGCACCGGGAACATACCCGGAACCTTTACCACACCAGACGAACCATCTCACACCGTCACGACTCACACTATCTCCTCTACCGATACAAACCTCCTAACCCTACCCCTGATAAACCGCACAGCCAGTGCCCGAGAAAGCTATCCACTCTACCGTGCCAGTCGCCGTGTGATCAAAGCTCGACCATATTCACCCTGACTCTACCTGGGCCACGTCGCCCTCGCCCTCCAGCAACAGTCCCCACCTCCCCTCCCCCCCCCCCCCCCCCCTCACCCTTCCTCCCCCCCCTCCCTCTACCCCCTCCCCCACCCTCTCACCCCTCACCCTTCCCTCTCTCCCTCTCCCCCTACCCCTCACCCTTCCCCCTACCCCACCCACCTCCCCCTCACCCTCCCCAACCTCCCCCGTCCCTCCTCCTCCCTTGCCCCTCTCCCCTTCTCCCTCTTCCCCGTGTTATGGCAAGGTCAGACGGCAGGGAGCGGCAGCAATAGATAAGGGGATAGATGGCACTCGAGGGACCAGTGCCTGCGGGTAATATATAGGAGTGCCAGAGCCAACGGGAAAATGAACAGCAAGGAGAACAGACGAATGGCTAAGTTTTTTTTTTTTTTTTTTTTTTTTTTTGGTATATTTTCTGTTTTATTTTTATTTTTCTTGGGAGGGGGGGGGGTTATGGGATGACTGGTACTGATTTTTTTTTACCGATTATATATCATATATATATATATTATTTTTTTTTTTTGGGGGGGGGAGGGTTATTGAATGTTGCTGATTTTTTTTTTTAATGATTATATATATATATATATATATATATTTTTTTTTTTTGGAGAAGGGGGAGTTATTGGATGACTTTTACAGATTTTGTGTGTGTGTATATATATATCTTTTTTCCCTACTGATTATATATATACCTTTTTTTTGGGGGGGGGGGGTATTGCATGATTGGTGCTGTTTGGCTAAATTGCAACATATCAGAATGACATCGTTGTATATTCAATGATTATGTTCATCAGCCTGTCAGTCATCAAATAATTATAATTACCAACCTGTCATTATCAAATAATAATCATTAGCAATATGTCATTATCTGTCAACAAGTCATCAGTCTTCAAATATAAATATTTCTTGATTTTGAAAAAAAATATCGTAGTATATATATAGCAATAAGAATTTTGATAATTATGGTAATATAACAATAATGATAATAACGAAAATAATAATTGTAACAAAAATAATAAATACAACCACAATAATGACGAGGATATGATAACAATTAGAAATATAACAAGGAAAAGAAGAACATTAATAAAAACAATATATATATATATATATATATATATATATATATATATATATATATATATATATATATATATTGAAATGACGAGAGGGCGATTCTGGGGAAACGCTAACACGAAAGAAAAATGTAAGAGAAATACGATAGAAAGAATGAGAAAGATGCGATAGAGAGAGTGAGAGAATAGTGATAGAGTGAAAGAGGGAAATGCGATAGCGAGAGAGAGAGAGTGAGAGAAATAATAGAGAGAGCGAGAGAGATCCGACAGAGAGAGTGAGAGAGATCCGACAGAGAGAGTGAGAGAAATGACAGAGAGAGCGAGAGAGATACGACAGAGAGCGAGAGAAATGATAGAGAGAGAGTGAGAGAAATGATAGAGAGAGCGAGAGAGATACGACAGAGAGAGCGAGAGAAATGATAGAGAGAGAGTGAGAGAAATGAAAGAGAGAGCGAGAGAGATACGACAGAGAGAGTGAGAGAAATGATAGAGAGAGTGAGAGGGAAATGAAAGAGAGAGCGAGAGAGATACGACAGAGAGAGTGAGAGAAATGATAGAGAGAGTGAGAGAGAAATGAAAGAGAGAGCGAGAGAGATACGACAGAGAGAGTGAGAGAAATGATAGAGAGAGACTGAGAGAAATGGTAGAGAGAGCGAGAGAGATACGACAGAGAGAGTGAGAGAAATGATAGAGAGAGCGAGAGAAATGATAGAGAGAGAGTGAGAGAAATGATAGAGAGAGCGAGAGAGATACGACAGAGAGAGTGAGAGAAATGATAGAGAGAGCGAGAGAAATGATAGAGAGAGAGTGAGAGAAATGATAGAGAGAGCGAGAGAAATGATAGAGAGAGAGTGAGAGAAATGATAGAGAGAGAGTGAGAGAAATGATAGAGAGAGCGAGAGAAATGATAGAGAGAGAGTGAGAGAAATGATAGAGAGAGCGAGAAAAAATGATAAAGAGAGTGAGAGAAATGATAGAGAGAGTGAGAGATCCGACAGAGAGAGCGAGAGAAATGATAGAGAGAGCGAGAGAGATGCGACAGAGAGAGCGAGAGAAATGATAGAGAGAGCGAGAGAAATGATAGAGAGAGTGAGAAAAATGATAGAGAGAGCGAGAGAAATGATAGAGAGAGCGAGAGAGATCCGACAGAGAGAGCGAGAGAAATGATAAAGAGAGCGAGAGAGATACGATAGAGAGAGCGAGAGAAATGATAAAGAGAGCGAGAGAGATCCGACAGAGAGAGAGAGAAATGATAGAGAGAGCGAGAGAGATCCGACAGAGAGAGTGAGAGAAATGATAGAGAGAGCGAGAGAGATACGACAGAGAGAGCGAGAGAAATGATAAAGAGAGCGAGAGAGATCCGACAGAGAGAGAGAGAAATGATAGAGAGAGTGAGAGAAATGAAAGAGAGAGCGAGAGAGATCCGACAGAGAGAGTGAGAGAAATGATAGAGAGAGTGAGAGAAATGACAAAGAGAGCGAGAGAGATACGACAGAGAGAGCGAGAGAAATGATAAAGAGAGCGAGAGAGATCCGACAGAGAGAGAGAGAGAGAAATGAAAGAGAGAGCGAGAGAGATCCGACAGAGAGAGTGAGAGAAATGATAGAGAGAGTGAGAGAAATGATAGAGAGAGCGAGAGAGATCCGACAGAAAGAGAGAGAGAAATGATAGAGAGAGCGAGAGAGATCCGACAGAGAGAGTGAGAGAAATGATAGAGAGAGTGAGAGAAATGATAGAGAGAGCGAGAGAGATCCGACAGAAAGAGAGAGAGAAATGATAGAGAGAGCGAGAGAGATGCGACAGAGAGAGTGAGAGAAATGATAGAGAGAGTGAGAGAAATGATAGAGAGAGTGAGAGAAATGATAGAGAGAGCGAGAGAGATCCGACAGAAAGAGAGAGAGAAATGATAGAGAGAGTGAGAGAAATGATAGAGAGAGCGAGAGAGATGCGACAGAGAGAGTGAGAGAAATGATAGAGAGAGCGAGAGAGATCCGACAGAAAGAGAGAGAGAAATGATAGAAAGAGCGAGAGAGATACGACAGAGAGAGTGAGAGAAATGATAGAAAGAGCAAGGGAATTGCGATAGAGAGGGCGAAAGAGAGAGAAAAAAATCGAACAGAAAAGAAAACAAACGTGATAATGAAAAGATAACATGATGATAATGAAAGAAAAATGACATACATAGCCGGCGAAAAAATGAAAATAAAAATGTGACAAAGAAAATTCGAAATTATAAAAAAAAAAAAAATGTAAAGTAATTAAGAGAAAAGTCAAAGAGAATGGAAGCCAATTATGATAATAAAAATAATGATGACAACGAAAACAACAACAACAATAACAATGATAATAATGAAATAAAAAATAAAAGACCAAAAACGAAAATGAGAGAGAGAGAAAAGAGATAAAAAAAACGACAAAAACTCAAAAAAAAAGAAAAAAAAATACAAAAAAAACTCAACCCAAACTTGCCAAACGTCATAAAGAAAAGTAAAAAAAGAAAAAAAAAGAAAAAAAAAAGAAAGAAGAAAAGAGAGAGACCGAGAGAAGAAGAAAAGAAACATTTGTAAACGCTTTCACTGCACCAAAGTTTCCGCCCCGAGTTACTTAAGCATAAAAATAGCTCACACGACCGCCCTCTCTGCACAAAGAAAGGCGTTACAAGTTTGTGGCCGAAAAAGAGAGAGAAAGAGACAGACAGAGAGAGAGAGGGAGAGATACAAGGACGGAGAGAGGGAATGGGAGGGAGAGAGGGTGGGAGGGATGGAAGGAGGGAGGGAGAGTGGGTGGGAGGAGGGAAGGAGAGAGATAGAGAGGGTAGGAGGAAAGAAGGAGGGAGGGAGAGAGGAGGGAAGGAGAGAGGTAGAGAGGGTGGGAGGAGCAAAGGAGGGAGGGAGGGAGAGAGGAGGGAAGGAGAGAAAGGGAGAGAAGGAGGAAGGGTTGGGTAGAGGGAAGGAGGGAGGGAGAGAGGGTGGGGAGGAGGTATGGGTGGAGAGGGAGAGAGAAGGAAAGGT
>NW_028234426.1:3729839-3735591 GCF_977035675.1 Penaeus japonicus | reverse complement strand
ATTGATTTATATACAAAGAATTGATTTCGACGAAAGCCGTCATTGGGTATAAAAATTTTACCCCATAAGCTGCTTTCCAATTTTTCGAAACACAATGAGATTCTCCCGCGTTAATCGTTTAAAATTTATTAAAAGGAAAATTTATATCACCGTTGTCAAGAGGCCAGCTTATAAATCATAGAATCATAGCCTTTACAGAAAGATTTTTTTTTTTTTTCATTTTTTTTTCTTATATAATTTGGTGTTATTTCGGATACTTTGGTTATTTTGCGTTTATTTGTAAGAGTTTTAAACAAACAAACAAATAAAAAAACTGCTCGTTCAATAATCAAGATATATGTTGTTAGTAATTAACACGTTCGAATAAGGTTGACTGAGATAATAACATCAATAACAACACTAAAAACAAATACAATCACGAATAGAATAAAGCTGATTGAAATAACAACAACAACAACAATCACGAAAACAACAAAAGTAACAAAAGGGCTAAGTCCCCCCCCCTCCCTTCCCCCTCCCCCCACCCGCCTTCAGGAGTGCCAATACCTTCGAGAGAATTAATAAAATACCTATGCTATGAATTATAATTGTTCTGATATTGTAGTTTTGTTCATAGATATTATAGAACGAACTCGTCTTTGATACATATATAGTGGACGTCACATAATTGTCTGATTTTACCCTTGTGATAGTGACCTACTATGCTATGAATCATAAATGCTGTGCTGTTTTTTTTTTTTTTTTTTTTTTTTTTTTTTCTTCTTTCTTTTTTTTTTTTTTTTTGTTTTTTTTTTAGAAATTGCAGAAGTAGTCATAGAACCTCTTGAACCTAGCACTCTCTAACATGCAACTATATTCTTCTACTTTATCGTAATGTGACATATATTCAACCCCGCAATAAAAAAAAAAAGAAAAAAAAAGAAGTAAAAAACAGCATCGCAACACTGGAGGCAAAAACAGATACCGGAGGTCGAGAAGAGAGAGAAAAATGGTATTTAACCCTTTCCCCGGGATGCTGCGGGCGTTGCGAATATGAAACATTTACGTGACTTTATTAATTCGCTAGATATGTCCGTTCTCTTTCCCTCAAGGATTTATGAAATGTGTATGAATTAATTGAGAAAGATGAGTTAGACAGGTAGTCAGTAGCACTGAGGAAATTTTCCTTTTGTTGTTAAAGTTCAAAGTTCATATATGTGTGTGTATATGTATTTTATATTTTATATTTATATATTTTATATTTTATATATATATATATATAATTATATATATATATACATATATATACCCACATATATATATACAGGGCTGTGTATGTATATATTATATATATAATATATATATATATATATATATATATATTACATTTATATAGGTGTGTGTATGTGTGTGTGTGTGTGTGTGTGTGTGTGTGTGTGTGTGTGTGTGTGTGTGTGTGTGTGTGTGTGTGTGTGTGTGTGTGTGAGTGTGTGGCTGTCTGTGTTTGTGTTTGTGTAAATATATATATATATATATTAATATATATATATAATATATTATATATATATATATATTATTATCTTTATATATTATAGATATATGTAATATATATTTACATATATATAATTTATATATATATATATATATATATATATTATAAAATTATATATTCATACACACACAAAACCCACACCCACACAAACCCACACACACACTACACACACACAACACCCACACCAACCCCACACACACACACATACACACACAAACACCACACACACACACACACACACACACCACACACACACACATCTATATTTGTATATATAAATAATTATATATATATATATTTATATATATATATATTATATATATATATATTTTATATTATTCTATAATACTATATGTATAAATTAAATTTATATATATATATATATATATAATATATATTTATATATATTATATATATATATATATATTTTTATGTATATAACATATTTTGTATATGTTTTATATATTATATATATATATTAAATATGTATTATATTTATTTATATTATATGCTTATATATATATATAATTTATTATATAAATTTATCTTATAATATATTTTAGTCTAAATATATATTTTATATATATTTTTTTAGATATATAATATATATATATTTATATATATATATATATATATAACAATGCAAAAATTTTATATATATATATATATTTTATATATATATATATATATATATATTTTTATATATATATATATATATATATAGCAATATATATATTTATATATATATTATTACAATATATATATATATATTTTTATATATATTATAAATTAATTTATGTATATAACTATATATATATATAAATATATATATATATATATATGCTTGTGTATATAATTATATATATATATTATATATATATAATATATATTATATATATGTATTTTTAAATTCAAAAAATATTTATTAGGGACACACACATACAAAGTACTCGACCAATTCTTGCATGCCTTGCCACTGAAATGTACAGATAGTAGAACGTGTTTTTGTGTTTTTTGAGTTTTTTTCTATCCATGCACAAAGATTTCACTAAAATACCATTAATCATGTTGGCCACATAAGAGACAAACTGATTTACATACACAAGATTCACAAGCCAAGTTAATAAGCTCCTTGACATTCAATCGCCTAAGATATTTATGAATGAATAAGCAACATAGACTCGCATATATAAATAGAATAAAGAACCTACATGTGACGCTATTTCTATTGTCATATTTTCACTGATAAACAAAATAAGAAACAAAAAGGGTTCCCGGGGAAATTTTAACACAAAAATACTTTGGGTTCGTTCTGAGATAAAAAGGGATAGCTTTTTTTGTACGTGTATCAGCAACAATTGTATGTGCGTATGTGTGTTTTACATGTGTGTATCTACACGTCTACGGATGTGTGCTTTCCTGTTGTGTCATATGACTAGATTTTGTGTATATTGTACATTCAATCAAGTTTAATGTTTTATGTACAGTCTATACACTGTAGTGTTGTAGTAAGTGCTTGAAATGTGAATGTTTTTCCATTCAATTACATATACATTACAAGTTAGATCGATGCAGAGTCATTGCAACCGATTGAAAATGATTAGGTTTCGTCACTGCCGCCCCCTGACTTTTCTGCCCTTTTCGCCCCCCCCCTCACAAAAAAAAAATTAGTTTTGGGGGAAATTTAGGGGAAATTTTTTTAAATTTGTCCCGAAGCGTTTTAAAAATGATTAATTTTTTTTTTTCTGAGTGGGGTGTTGGGTGGGGGTGGGTGCGGGGGGGGGGGGGTTAAGGTTATGGTTCAGCGTGTGGGTTTTAATTTTGGCATGGGAATTTGACTTAGCTAGGTGGGCGCTGATTATGTTTTTTGGGTTGGATTGGTAAGAGTGAGGGAACGGGCGTTGGGGGGTTGTGTGGGGGGGTTGGGGGGGGGAGGTTTTTAGGTGGGTAGGGGTGATTGATTAGGGGGAAGAGCGAAGAGAGCGAGAGAGAGAGAAGATAGAGAGAGAGAAGAGAAGAGAGAGCGGGGAGAAGGAGAGAAAGAGGCGGGAGAGCGACCGAGAGATGCGCGGGGCGCATCAGAGGATGGAGCGTGAGAGGAGAGAGGAGAGAGAGAGAGAGACGGGAGCGGAGAGAGAGCGCGAGAGGGGAGAGAGCAGAGAGCGAGAGCGAGCAGAGGAGGCGCGCGGAGCGGAGAGAGAGAGGGGAGGGAAGGATAGCAGAGATGGGAGATCGAGAGAAGGGAGAGCTAGGCAGCGCGATCCATAGAGCTCGGCGATAGCGCGAGCGCGCTATCGAGATCCATCTCTATCTCTCTCTCTCCCCTCTCTCTCTCTCTCTCCCCTCTTCTCTTTTTCTCTCTCTCTCTCTCTCTCTCTCTCTTTCTCTCTCTCTCTCTCTCACTCTCTCATTCTCACTCTTTCTCATTCTCTCCTCTATCTCTTCTCTCTCTCTCCCCTCTCCCCTCTCTCTCTCTCTCTCTCTATCTATCTATCTATCTATTTGTCTATCTATCTCTCTCTCTCTCTTCTTTCTCTCTCCCTCTCACTCTTCATTCCCTCACCTTCATTCTCTCTCTCTCGCCTTCCTCTCTCTCTCTCCCCTCTCTCTCTCTCTTTCTCTCTCTCACTCCTCTCTCTCTCTCTCTCTCTTTCTCTCTCTCTCTCTCTCTCTCACTCTCTCATTCTCTCTACTCTCTCATCTTCACTCTCATCTCTACTCTCTCTCTCTCTCTCTCTCTCTCTCTCTCTCTCTCTCTCTCTCCTCTCTCTCTCTCTCTCTCTCTCTCTCTCTCTCTCTCTCTCTCTCTCTCTCTCTCTCTCTCTCTTTCTTCTCTCTCTCTCCCTTCTCTCTTCTCTCTCTCTCTCAACTCTATAACCACTCTCTCTCTCTTCTCATTCTCTCATTTCATTCTCTCTCTCTTTCCTCTCTTCCCTCTTCTCACTCTTGCCTTCATTCTCTGCTTCTCTGCAATCTCGCTCCCTCTCTCTCACCACCCTCCTTCTCTCCTCACTCTCTCATTCCCTCTTTAGCTATCTCTCTCCTTCTCTCCTCCTTTTCTCTGCTTGCTTCTCTCTTCGCTCTCTCATTCCCTCTGCTGTCACAGATCTCTGTGTGTTCTCGTTCCATTCGGTTCCCACTCTCATTCACTCTCGTCACTATCAATCTTATGTGTGTCTATCTATTCTCTCTTTGTTCTCTCTTCTCTCTCTTCTCTCTCTCTACTTCCTCTCTCTCTCTCCTCTCTCATCTCTCTCGCTTCTGCTTTCCCGCTATCCTCTATCCTTATCACCTTTGCCTCTCTCTCTCTCTTGCTCCATCTCTCACTCGTCTCATTCTCTAAGTTTCACGTCCCTGTTTGGAGCTCGTCTCACCTTATCTCTCACGTCTCTATGCATACTCAGCTAATTCTCTCTGCTCTCTTCCTTTCTTTGGGTCTTTCTTTTTTTCTCTATCTAACTCTCTCTCTTTCTCTTTCTTCTCTCTCTCATCTCTATCTCTTCTTCTCACTCCTCTCTCTTCTCTCTCTCTCTCTATCCTTTCTTTTCTCCAAGATTTTCTCCCGAAGGAAAGAAAAAACAAGTCTAAAAAAAAACAATTGTTCAAAAGTAGTCCAGAAGTTCCGATCGACGAAGAAGGGAAACCTCTTCTCCTCCCCTTTTTTTTCTTCTTTCCCCTCTCTTCTTCTTCCCCCCCCTTCTTCTTTATCTCTCCTTTTCTCCTCTTCCCCCCCTCCCCCCTTTTTTCCCTCATTCTGCCCAACCCCCCCCCTCGTCCCCCCTCCCCCCTCCCCCCTTTCTCCATCCATCTCTCCATCAAAATTGTCCTCGTGGCGGAGACAATGTCCTCACTGGCTGGGAACTTTTAATTCGATGGGTGGGTGTAGGGGCTGGGTGGGTGGGTGGGTAGGTGGGGGTGGTGGGGTGAGGGTGGGTAGGGTGAGTAGTGGGAGAAAAATGGATAAAAGAAGGGGAGAGAAGAGAGGGGAAAGGAGGGAAAGAGAGGAGAGAGGAGAGGGAAAAATGAGAGAAAGAAGGGAGAGAAGAGAGGGAAAAGGAGAGAAGAGAGGGAAAAGGGAGAGAAAGAAGGGACAGAAGCGAGGGAAATAGGGGAGAGAAGAGAGGAAAAAAAGGATAGAGGTTGTGAGGGAGATACGAGAGGGAAAAGGTAGAGAAAGGGTGGTGGGGTAGTGGGGTGAGCAGTGGGAAAAAATGGATAAAA
>NW_028234426.1:3714839-3724839 GCF_977035675.1 Penaeus japonicus | reverse complement strand
TGTGTGTGGGGGTGTGTTTGTGTGTATGTGTTTGTTTGTTTGTTTGTGTTTGTGTTTGTTTGTGTGCGTGTTTGTTTGTGTGTGTGTTTGTGTTTTTTTGTGTGTTTGTGTTCGTTATTTTGTGTGTGGGTGTGTTTGTTTGTATGTGTATGTGAATGTGTTATTAGGGTTTTTTGACTTCATATCAACAATTATTAATTGTGATAAGACCATCATTACCCACCATCCCTTTATCACATACGATGTCTCGACACCATAACCAATATAATCATTTCCGAATTCGATTTATATCATTCTGATGTCAAATCCCCCCCCCCCAAAAAAAAAAAAAAATCTATTACATACAAAGATATAGATACAAAGATACTCTCTGCGTGTGTGAGAAAGTGCTGATTTGGCTTATAATCTCTAACGATCATGCGACTATATTGAAAAAGGTCTTTGTGTTTACTTTATTGAACGTCTTGTTGCAGAGAAGATAGTCTGCATCTCTTGTAGACTGGGGGTAGTGTAGCCTGGTTGGTAGTGTAGCTACGTTGGTAGTAAAGCTTGGTTGTGTAGCTTTGATGGTAGTGTCGTTTCGTTGGTAGTGTAGCCTGGTTGGCAGTGTAGCTTTGTTGGTAGTGTAGCTTTATTGGTAGTGAAGCCTGGTTGTGTAGCTTTGGTGGTAGTGGAGCCTGGTTGTGTAGCTTCGTTGGTAGTGAAGCCTGGTTGGCAGTGTAGCTTTGTTGGTAGTGTAGCTTTATTGGTAGTGAAGCCTGGTTGTGTAGCTTTGGTGGTAGTGGAGCCTGGTTGTGTAGCTTCGTTGGTAGTGAAGCCTGGTTGGTAGTGTAGCTTTGTTGGTAGTGTAGCTTTATTGGTAGTGAAGCCTGGTTGTGTAGCTTTGATGGTAGTGGAGCCTGGTTGTGTAGCTTTGTTGGTAGTGTAGCCTGGTTGGTAGTGTAGCTTTGTTGGTAGTGTAGCTTTATTGGTAGTGAAGCCTGGTTGTGTAGCTTTGATGGTAGTGGAGCCTGGTTGTGTAGCTTTGATGGTAGTGGAGCCTGGTTGTGTAGCTTTGTTGGTAGTGTAGCTTTGTTGGTAGTAAAGCCTGGTTGTGTAGCTTTGATGGTAGCGGAGCTTCGTTGGTAGTGTAGCTTTGATGGTAGTGGAGCCTGGTTGTGTAGCTTTGTTGGTAGTGTCGTTTCGTTGGTAGTGTAGCCTGGTTGATAGTGTAGCTTTCTTGGTAGTGTAGCTTCGTTGGTAGTGTAGCCTGGATGGTAGTGTAGCTTCGTTGGTAGTGTAGCCTGGTAGGTAGTGTAGCTTCGTTGGTAGTGGAGCCTGGTTGTGTAGCTTTGTTGGTAGTGTAGCCTGGTTGGTAGTGTAGCCTGGTTGGTAGTGTAGCCTGGTTGGTAGTAAAGCCTGGCTGGTAGTGAAGCCTGGTTGGTAGTGTAGCTTCGTTGGTAGTGAAGCCTGGTTGGTAGTGTATTTCGTTGGTAGTAAAGCCTGGTTGTGTAGCTTTGTTGGTAGTGAAGCCTGGTTGTGTAGCTTCGTTGGTACTGAACCCTGGTTGGTAGTGTAGCTTTGTTGGTAGTGTTGTAGCCTGGTTGGTAGTAAAGCCTGGCTGGTTGTGTAGCTTGGTTGGCAATGTAACGTGGGTGTAAGTCTGGTTATTATATAGAACGACCACTTTAATGCTTTTGAGACTTGTTTAAATTTAGACATAAGAGTAACGAGTGTGTGGGAGTGTGTGCGTGTGTTTGAGAGAGAGAGAGAAGGAGAGAGAAAGAGAGAAAGAGGGAGGGGGGAGAGAGAGAAGTGGGAGAGAGAGAGAGAGAGAGAGGGAGAGAGGGAGGGAGAGAGATAGAACGAGATTGATAGAGAAAGAGAGAGAGAGAGAGAGAGAGAGAGAGAGAGACAGAGAGTGAGAGAGAGAAAGAGAAGGAGAGATAGAGATAAATAGATAGAGAGACAGAGAGAGAAAAAATATATATGTGATGATTATTCCCCTACCCCCTATCCACCCTTCCTTACTCTTCTATCCCTTTTTGTCATCTTAACTTCCTAACTTCTTAACTCCCATCTTTCTCAAGAAAACTTCCTTTACACAGCTATTCCTCCTCCACTCGCTAGACATATGTCCATGTGTATGTAAATACGAGAGAACAGGCAAATGTTTTCATTCCTGGGAAATTTTTAATTCGATAAAGGGGAAGAGAAGGAATAGAAGAAGAAGACGGGGGGGGGGGGAGTTAGATATAAGATAAGGGAGATGGGTGAAGAGAAGACAGGGAGAAAGAGATGAAGAGAGGGAGGAGGAGGGAGAGTTTTAAAAAAATATGATTAAAGGAGATGGGAGAGGAAAGGAGGGAGACGGGTGAAGAGAAGACAGGGAGAAAGAGAGGGAGGAAGAGGGGGAAGGAAGAACGAGTAAGAGTTAAAAATAAGATTAAGGGAGATTGAACGGGGAAGGAAGGAGACGGGTGAAGAGAAGACAGGGAAAAAAAAGAGGGAGGGAGAGGGGGAGGAGTAAGTGTTGACTGGAGAAGGGAGGGAGGGAAGTAGAAGGAAGGGAACAGAAGAAGTTGTGATAAAAGAGAGGATAGCGGAAAGAGGGAGAGAGAGGGGAGGTGGTAAGAAGACACAGGAGGAGATAGAGAGGATGAGGAGGATAGAAGGAGTAGGGAGATAGATAGAAAGGTAAATAGGGTGATGTAGATAGGTAGGGAGATTGACTGATAGATAGAATATTAGACTGTTAATAATGATAGATAGTTATGTGGATAGAAATATATATATCTAGAGAGAGAAAGGGAGAGAAAGAGAGGGGAAGAGTGAGAAAAACAAAGAGAGAAAGGGAGAGGGAGAGAGAGAGAGAGAGAGAGAGAGGGAGGGAGAGAGAGGGAGAGTGGGAGAGAAAGAGAGAGAGAGAGAGAGAAAGAAAGAAAGAGAGAGAGAGAGAAAGAAAGAAAGAAAGAAAGAGAAAGGGAAAGAGCAGAAGGCGAGAAAGAAAGAAAGAAGAATAAAGATGCTATAAAGGAAAAAAAATAAATATGAGAAGTAAAGTCTTGATCAGGAACAAAAAAAAAAAAAAATCGTTTATGAGGAAGAAAAAAAATATTTAACGACGATATATACCAAAAAAAGAAAAGAAAAGACAAACGCACGTCTCATGGTTGGAATAAACAAAAAAAGAAAAAGAAAAGAGGAGGAGCAAAGGTGAATGCAAGAAAAAGGGTAAAGGGGAGAACAAGCGAAGGTATTTTTTTTTTCTTTTTTTTTTTCTTTTTTTTAGGAAAAACAGAGAGCAGAAAAAATGAGGTAACGAAGGTGGATAGGCGAAGGAGGAGGAGGAGGAGGCAGAGTAGGAGGAGGAAGGTGAGAAGGAGGAGGAGGAGGAGAAGGAGGAGGAGGAGGAGGAGGTGGGTGAGGAGGAGGAGGAAGAAGAGGAAGGTGGGGAGGGGGTGAGAAGAGGGGGAGGAGGGGAAGGAGAGGAGGAGGAGGAGGAAGAGGAGAAGGGTGGGAGGGAAGAGGAGGAGGAGGAGGAGGAAGAGGAGGAGGGTGGGGGAGAAGAGGAGGGGGAGGAGGAGAAGAAGGAGGAGGAAGAGGAGGAGGGTGGGAGGAAGAGGAGGGGGAGGAGGTGGAGGAGGAGGTTGAAGAAGAGGAGGAGTTGGGCGACGAGGGGGAAGGAGGGGGTGGCAGAGGAGGAGTGGCCTTCGAATGAGGAGGAGGAGGAGTGCGGAGGAAAGAGGATCGGAGGAGCGGAAGAGAAGGGTCATGAGGAGGAGTGCAGGAGGAAGCTGATGAGGGTAGGAGGCTGATGCTGCGGAGGAGTTGGGCGAGGAGGAGGGTCTTGGGGGGAAGAGGAGGGAGGAGGAGGAGGAGGAGGAGGAGGAGGAGTAGGAGGAAGAGGAGGAGGGTGGGGGGGAAGAGGAGGGGGAGGAGGAGAAGGAGGAGGAGGAGGAGGAAGAGGAGGAGGAGGAGGCGAAGGAGGAGGAGGAGGAATAGGAGGAGGAGGAAGTGAAGGAGAAGGAGGAGGGGAGGTAGGAGGAGGAGGAAGAGGAGGAGTAGGGAGGTGCGGAGGAAGAAGGAGGAGAGAGGTGGGGTGGGGCCAAAGGAGGAGGGGAGGAGGAGTAGGAGGAGGTGGAGGAAGAGGAGGAGGAAGAGGAGGAGGAGAAGGAGGAGGAAGAGGAGGAGGAGAAGGAGGAGAAGGAGGAGGAGGAGGAGGAGGAGAAGGAGGAAGAAGAAAAAGAAGAAAATGAAGGCATATATGTATGATATTAAACACATCTAACTATGTAACTAATTATATAACTGTCTATCTATAAACACATATGTAGAGACAGATATACATACAAATACACACATATGTACAAACATGCAGATGCAAGCACGTAAGCACACATAGATACGTACACACACACATATATGCACACACACACATGTACACACACACACACACATGCACACACTGACACACACAAACACACATAAAAACACACACACACTTGCACACATACACAAATACAAATACACACATGTGCCACCACCCCTCTGTGGGAACCTCTACTCTCCTCCTCCACCTCTCCTAACAAGCTCTTCTCCACTCTCCTCCTCCTTTCCTGTACAACCCCTCCTCCACCACCCACCCTCCACCTCCTAAACCAAACATCCTTCCCGCCACCACCGTACCCACCTCTCACCACCTCACCTTCCACCTCTCTATTCCACACCACCACCTGCCACCTCCACTCTGCCTCTATCCACCACACCCAACACCACATCCCACCACCAACAACCTAACACACCTCTCCTCCATGCCTCCTCCACCTCCACTTTCTTCTCTACCTCCTTCCCCCCTTCCTCCTCCACGACAGTCCTCACACAACAAACAAAAGAAAGAAAGTTTAACAAAAAGAGTAATTGTATGCCTGTGAAAAGCAAACTGACTCCCATTGTTACAGCTCATTAAAGGGACTGTAGTGTTGCAAAGAAACCTTAACGCTGCACGTGATAAAACCGCCTCCACGCCTTTCAACACCGGGCTGGCTGAGGGATTAATCGCCGGTTGGAGCGCTGGCTAAAGCTAACTCAGGAGTTTTGTTCGGTTGATGTTGTTTTGCCTTCAGGGAAACTGGATTTGCTGTTTTGGGAGCTTGGTTAATCGGGTTTCGAATATATACTATAGATATATATGAATGTATAGATATATATAGATATAGATATAGATGTATATATATATATATATTCTATATAATATATTATATATTAGATTATATATATATATATATATATATGACATTATTTATCTATATATATATTATTTTATATATTATATATATAGTATACTTATATATATATTAATATATTTATATATATAATATATATATCTATATATAATATATATATATATATATAATATATATTACTATATTAATCTATATATATATATTACTATATTATATATATATATATATATATATATATATATATCTATATATATATATATATGTATGTATGTATAATAAAATTATATATATATATATATATAAATATATAGATATATATTATTTATATAAACACCCACAACCTCCAACACACACACACACCCACAACACACAAAACACATATCTATAATATATCTAATATATTTTCTATATATAATATATTATATATATATATATATATATATATATAATATATGTAAATATATATATATATAAAAAAATAAATATATATATATTATATATGTATATAATATCTATACATATATCTATATATATATATACATATATATAATATCACTATATGTATATTACATTATATGTGTATGGTATATATATATATATATTATATATATATACTATATATATATATACATACACATATATGGTATATATAATAAATATATATAGATATATGTTATTTTATTTATATTTATATATATATTATATACATATATATCTATATTATTTATATCTATCTATATATATATATATATATATATATATATATATATATATTATTTACAGAGAGAGAGAGAGAGAGAGAGAGAGAAAGAAGGAGGAGAGAAAGAGAGGAGTGAAGAAGAGAAGACAAAAAGAGAAAGAGAAGAAAGAGAGAGAGAAGCAAACAAATAAAACAAGAGGAAGCGAGAGAGATCAGCAAGAAACAGAAACAGAGGCAGAGTGAGATACAGACAAACAGACAGACAGACAAACAGACAGAGACAGAGAGAAGAAAATGAAGAAAAAAATTGAAGAAAAAAAACTTACTCCCAAGCAAAACAAACATACAACGAAACACGTTAAAACAAGATAAAAAATAAATAAAATAAAAAATCCTGAAGAATTCTATCACGTCATGAAATATATTAAGAATTCCTCCATCATGCAACGATAGGCACGATGCTAAATGTCCCATCCGGATAATTAGGACATTTCATATAACCGATAATCGTAATAATCTGGGTACTCTGCAACCTTCGGGGGAAATTAGTGTCAAAGTAATCGGGGTACGAAGGGGTTTTGTTGAATGTTTTGTTGAATGTTTTGTTGAATGTTTTGTTGCATGTTTTGTTGAATGTTTTGTTGAATGTTTTGTTGCATGTTTTGTTGAATGTTTTGTTGAATGTTTTGTTGAATGTTTTGTTGAATGTTTTGTTGAATGTTTTGTTGAATGTTTTGTTGAATGTTTTGTTGAATGTTTTGTTGAAATGGTAGTGTTGAATGGTTTGTTGCATGTTTGTTGAATGTTTTTGGGGGTTTGTATCGAGTTTTGTTGAATGTTTTGTTGAATGTTTTGTTGAATGTTTTGTTGAATGTTTTGTTGAATGTTTTGTTGAATGTTTTGTTGCATGTTTTGTTGAATGTTTTGTTGAATGTTTTGTTGCATGTTTTGTTGAATGTTTTGTTGAATGTTTGTAGCTGTATTGTTGAATGTATTAGTTGACTGTATATGTTGAAGATTTTTTTGTGTTTTGTATTGATGTTTCGTTGAATGTTTTGTTGCATGTTTGTCTGAGTTTTGTTGATGTTTTAGTTGAAAGTTTTGTGAAAGTTTTGATGACTGTATAGTGAAAAGCCTGAGTTACAGTATTGTTAGATGATTATTGTTGATGCCTGTGTTGAATGTTTTGTTGAATGTTTTGTTGAATGTTTTGTTGAATGTTTTGTTGAATGTTTTGTTGAATGCTGTGTTGAATGTTTTGTTGAATGTTTTGTTGAATGTTTTGTTGAATGTTTTGTTGCATGCTGTGTTGAATGTTTTGTTGAATGTTTTGTTGAATGTTTTGTTGAATGTTTTGTTGAATGTTTTGGATGACTGTTTGTTGAATGTTTTGTTGAATGTTTTGTTGAATGTTTTGTTGAATGTTTTGTTGAATGTTTTGTTGAATGTTTTGTTGAATGTTTTGTTGAATGTTTTGTTGAATGTTTTGTTGAATGCTGTGTTGAATGTTTTGTTGAATGTTTTGTTGAATGTTTTGTTGAATGTTTTGTTGAATGCTGTGTTGAATGTTTTGTTGAATGTTTTGTTGCATGCTGTGTTGAATGTTTTGTTGAATGTTTTGTTGAATGTTTTGTTGAATGTTTTGTTGAATGTTTTGTTGAATGTTTTGTTGAATGTTTTGTTGAATGTTTTGTTGAATGTTTTGTTGAATGTTTTGTTGAATGTTTTGTTGAATGTTTTGTTGAATGTTTTGTTGAATGTTTTGTTGAATGTTTTGTTGCATGTTTTGTTGAATGTTTTGTTGAATGTTTTGTTGAATGTTTTGTTGAATGTTTTGTTGAATGTTTTGTTGAATGTTTTGTTGAATGTTTTGTTGCATGTTCTGTTGAATGTTGTGTTGAATGTTTTGGTGAATGTTTTGGTGAATGTTTTGTTGAATGTTTTGTTGAATGTTGTGTTGAATGTTTTGGTGAATGTTTTGGTGAATGTTCTGTTGAATGTTTTGTTGAATGTTTTGTTGAATGTTTTGTTGAATGTTTTGTTGAATGTTTTGTTGAATGTTGTGTTGAATGTTTTGGTGAATGTTTTGGTGAATGTTTTGGTGAATGTTTTGGTGAATGTTTTGTTGAATGTTTTGTTGCATGCTGTCTTGAATGTTGGGTTTCGTGCATCTGCATCGTGGGGGCTTTCTGATGGTTGATTTCTGTCTTTCTCGGACTTTCTCTCTCTCTCTCTCTCTCTATCATCATTATTATCCTATTTGTTAATAATTTAATAACTGAGGATATCATTATTGTTATTATTATTATTATTATTATTACTATTATTTTTATCATTACTCTTATTATCATCCTCTTCATCATTATTATTCTTATTATAATTTTAATTATGAAATTCATTTTTATCAATGTTATTATTAACATTATCATTATTATTATAATTTTTAATTCTATCATTATTATCATTATTATTATTATCATTATTATCATTATTATTATCTTTATCATTATTACTGTTATCATTAATAATATCATCATTATGATTATTATTATTATTACTTTTATTATTATTGTTATTATTATTATTATCATTATTATTATTATCTGTATTAAATTCTTATTTCATTAATATTATTATCATTATTATTATTATTATTATTATTATTATTCTTATTATTATTTTATATTCTTATTATTATTATTATTATTATCATCATCATCATCATCATTATTATTATTATCATAATTATCATCATTATTATCATTATCATTACCATCATCATTATTACTAACATCATTATCTTAGTCATTATCATTGTCAATATTAGTATTTCATTGTTTATAACCATTGTTATCGTTATTACTATATCTTTATCATCATCATTATTATCATCACTATTGTTAATCTTTATCATCATTAATATCTTCCTTATCATCATTGCTATCATTATTATCATCATTAATGTTATAATTTTCATTATCATTATCATTAGCATTACTGTTACTATTATTACTAAAATTATCCTCCTCATCATCACTATATTCAATATCATTAAAATCATCATCATCATTACCATCATCATCATCACATATTCTATCATTAATCACTATATCCAACATTAAACTTAATCACCATTTCATCATATCACCATCATCAGCATATTTCATTACCATCTATCACTCATAACTCTCTTATTCATAAACTAATTCATCCATCCTCCACTTTCATCAATATTATCAATATCTTTATTCAAAGAATTAACAATATCGACATAACTGAACAACAGAAGTATCATCAATATAATCCTATTGATAACAACATCAACTTACTGCAATATCATAGACGAATTCAGCTCAAATAATGTATTCATTAAATGGTTTATTCTGAATCATGGGAATTTCCATACAAAATACATTAGATTGCATGATAATGACATTGCGTTCTTAATTGCATGAATGTCTGTTGCATGTGCACGATATGCAAAGTTCCGTTGGTAAAGGCTGCAATACGATTGCAAAAGGGCAATATACGTAGGGATAATTACTATGCAAATTGATCTGGTTTGCGGCTTCTGTTGCAAGCGCTGTAGTAGAAGGTGTAGTTTGAGGATTGCAATGCATTATTGGCTAAGCACGGATGTAGGTAATTACGAGCAACTCTTACAGGTTGGGGGAATATAAAAACGAAAATGCTCCCGAAATGCCAAACATTCGCAAATACATACAGCACATCATTGCTCTCACCAACACCAAACACACACAACACAAACAATGCACAGCCGCCCACAACACAGCACAGACACACAACACATCACACACACACAAACACTCACTCACACACATCATACAGGAACTGCAAACCTTGTAAATACATTAACGCACACAGACACAAACCAAAACACACACCACACATACCCACCACATACACACATACATACATACATACAAGGAGGCAGGCAAGCAGGCAAGCAGGCAGGAGGGTAGGTAGGTAGGGATGCAAGCAGGCAGATAAGCAGGAGGGTTGGTAAGTAGGGAGACAGGCAGGTAAGCAGGAAGGGAGACAGGAAGATAGACAA
>NW_028234426.1:3693164-3698164 GCF_977035675.1 Penaeus japonicus | reverse complement strand
ATTCATCTTATTCTATTTATTTACTTTTCATTTATTCATTTAACTTTCTTTTATGCCCGAAATTTTGAATAAACTGGCTGTAACGTTGTCAATTTGTTGATTAATTGGTTATTTAAAGGGAAGAACAGATAAGGAAGTGAAAATTGTAGAATTGTAGACTTTTATAACTGAAAAAAAAAATCACAGTCGAGTGATTACTAACAACATGCAAGGTAATTCTGATAGGTTTGACAGATATCAAATATGATTAGAATTGTGCATCATATCATGGAAATGATAACATATCCTTTCTTTCTTTTTTTGTTTTTTAAATACATATAGCGATTTTATTTCAATCTATTTTGATCTAAAGTTAAAACCTTTTGTTATTTCTGTTCAACGCAATTGTCTCTCTCTTGTTTTCTCTTTCCAATCTTTCGTTTATTACTCTATTCCAAATACATATGTTGTCTATGTATATTAATACACACATATATATGTAGACATAGATTGATAGATAGATAAATAGATAGATAGATAGACAGATAGATAGATAGATAGATAGATAGATAGATAGATAGATAGATAGATAGATAGATAGATAGATAGATAGATAGATAGATAGATAGATAGATAAATAGATAGATAGATAGATAGATAAATAGATAGATAGATAGACAGATATATAAACAGACAGATAGAGAAACAGATAATCAGTTAGATAGATAAATAAATAAAGATATAGATTCAGATATGTTTCGCATCTTCTACACACTCAACCTCAAGTGCATTTGGTTTAAAATGGATTGAAATCAAACATTTCCAAGCTACTTGTCCCGAGAGCACCATTACCAAAATACTCAGGAAGTCATTCCACTTTCAAAACACTTGGACTTTAAACCTACTCCATCTTTAGCTAACTCGTATTTTAATCCATTCCATTTTCAAAATACTTTTTTTTTTTTTTTTTTGGGGGGGGATAACAAAAAAAAAAAAAAAAATCCCAGCTCACTTTTCCTGGATATACACTATCCTCTATTTCAAAGTAGAGTTACAAACGTATTATGGACGTTTCGTATGATGTAATGCACAGGACTGATTTTTTTATTTGCAACGTATATAAACAGCAACTGAGTAAAAAAAAAAAAAAAAAAAAACGAAAAAAAACGAAAAAGAAGAAGAAAAAAACAAAAAAACGCGAAGAATGATTAATCCGGTGAATTCAATCACGTCATTATGAGTCTGTGTATTGCACGAGAATCAACTTATTCATTGTTCACTGGGAGAAGAGGGGACTGATTACCATATATGTGCGTGTGTGTATGTGTGAGAGAGAGAGGCACGCACACACACTCTCTCTCTCGCATTCTCTTTCTCATTCTCTTTCTCTATCTCTTTCTCATTCTCTCTCTGTCTCCACACACACACAGACACACACACACACACACACACACACACACACACACACACATATATATATATATATATACATATATATATATATATATATATATATATATATATATATATATATATATGTATGTATATATACACACATATATATATATATATATATATATATATATATATATAAATATATATATACATATATATATATATACATATACATATACACATACATACATACATACAAATATATATATATATATATATATATATATATATAAACACATATATATATATATATATATATATATATATATATATATATATATATACATATACATATATATATATATATATATATATATATATATATATATATATATATATATATATATACATACACACACACACACACACACACACACACACACACACACACACACACACACACACACACACACACACATATATACATATATATATATATATATATATATATATATATATATATATATATATACATATACATACATATATATACATACATACATACATATAAAATACAAATAGCGAGTCGAGAGTTTATTTCAAAGGACATCTCAATTACAAGCAATAAAGCCTTCAGTATATTAGGTAACCTGCAGTGGCTCCATCTGCTCTCCCTGCCTATGCAATGCTTCAACTACCCTCCCTTATTGACAAGAAGCAAGCAAGCAAGCAAGCAAAGGCACAATAAAACTCCCATGCTAAAAGCAAGCCCCCTTTCCAATCAGGTGCTTTTATCAAATACCTTTAGAATATATATTTCTTTTGTCGGACGCATTTTGGAAAATACACCCGCTTTTGGCCTCAGACATAGAAATATTCGTATCCATTAGTCTCACCCATTTGGATTTGAAAGATGAATGGTCTTTGTGCATGAAGAGGCTTTCTATATCTGTATCCTTTGTATTGTTAAGGTTTATATTTATGTTCATAGATACGAGAGCCATTTTTTTTTTTTTTTTTTTTTTTTTTTTTTTTTTTTTTTACAAGTGGACTAATTCTTAATACTATACTGTGAAAAAGAAAACGATTGTGCTAATAGCAATAACAATGATGATTAGAAAAAAAATGATAAAAATAGTAATAGCAATAACATTGATAATATAATAATAACGATGATAATACATTTCATATGTAAAACAAGAAAAGAAATAACTTGAATCAATTACTTAATTCCTCTTAATACACAACTCAAAATGAAATAGAACAACAATCAACACAGACAAAAAAAAAAAAAACAAAAAAAAAACAAGCCTTGTTAATTTGTTTTTGTTTTTTTGTTTATTTACCTTTTTTATGATGTTTCCGTGTCTCTTTCCACGTGTACGTATGTCTATTATCTGTCTTTCTGTTGTTATATCTATCTGTATGTCTATTTATCTATAGATGTCTTTCTGTTTGTTTATCTATCTATAGCTATATCTTTCTATATATTTTCATCTATCTATTTTATCAATTAAAATTTTTGTTTTTCTGTCTTTTTGTATCTAACTATCTCTTTATTTTTCTATCTTTATCTATATCTATCTATCTTTATTTTTCTATCTTTATCTATCCATCTATCTATCTCTATCTATCTATTTGTACCAATATTTATCTATCTTGTATCTATCTATCTATCTATCGGCCACATACATAAAACACCTCACATACATAAACACCATATCACACTAATGACAACCCCCCACCTCCCCCCCCACACACACTCCACCCAATAACCCCCTACCCCTTACCCCCTCCACCTCCACCTCCTCCCCCCTACCACAACCCACCCAACCCCACCCCAACCTACACCCAAACATCACCCCCATACCCCCATACCCACAACCCCCCCCATAACAAAAAAAAAAAAAAAAAAAAAAAAACGCAGCGCCATCTCCCCCTCCCCATCCCCTTACCCCCACCCAACCCCCCCATAACGAAAAAAAATAAAAAATAAAACAACTAAACCCCACAGCGCCGCGCCACGACACGAGAAACACGCTGAACAAAACCTCAGGAATGGAGGCCGGATATTAATCGCTAGAGGCCGGATTAAAATCAATCTAGTCGCTTTATCCGTTGCCGATACGAAAGGGGGAGGGGGGGGGGGCTTTGAGCATTGGATGCCGAGAGGGAGAGAGAGAGAGAGAGAGAGAGAGAGAGAGAAGAAGGAGAGAGAAGGGAGAGGGGAGGGAGGGAGGGAGGGAGGGAGGGAGAGAGAGAGAGAGAGAGAGAGAGAGAGAGAGAGAGAGAATGAGAGAGAAAGAGAGAATGAGAATGATAGAGAGAGAGGGAGAAGGAAGATAGAGAGAGAGCATGCTATAGAGAGAGGGAGAAGGGGAATGAAATATAGATAGATAGATAGATAGATAGATGAATATATATATATATATATATATATATATATATATATTTATATATATACATATATATATATATTTATATAGATAGATAGATAGAGAGAGAGAGATAGATAGAGAGATAGATAGATAGAGAGAGAGCGAGAGAGAGAGAGTTTCATAACCTTGTTTTCCGATAACGCCAAATATGAGGTTTCATTACTGCCCAGAGGCTATCATTACAGCATATATATAAACATGATATTGACAGGTCAAAACGACTTTGTAAATAAAACAGCGAAAGATAAAAATCAAAAACAGAAAAAAAACAGTTAAGCGAAAAACCTTCAGCACAGTTTTTTTTTTCTTTTTTTTCCTTCATTGTTTGATATACTCTGAGTTCACTTTGAATCCTTCACAAAAAGACAAAAACAAAACAAGGTCTTTGCAGCTGTGTATTGTAAGTGTGTATCATCAAAAGCTGGATATCTTTTGAAATGACTTTGTTTTCAGATATTCAGATAGATAGACATACTAACTAACATAGGCCTATATGTTGATTTTTAGTTATTTCTCGTCAATTTTCCTTTTATTTTTAGTGATAATGATGATATTAATGTCAGTGGCAATAGTGATGATATTAAAGATAGTGAAAATGATAAGGATGATGATAAGAATGATGATAATAACTATACGAGTAATGATAATAATAAAAATAATAATAATAACGATAATGATAATGACAATAATAATAACAATATTAATCATTTCAATAAAAATGATAATGATGAGGATACTATGTTGATAATAAGGATAATAATGATGATGAAGATAATAGCGATAACATGATAGAAATAATATAAACACTTCCTCACAATGAAGATATTAGTTTACCCATCACCTCCCCCCCCCTTCCCCGACCCAATCCATCAACAAACTTTAAACATATTCTCGTCGCTTCCTAACTACCCCTCTGCCCCCTCTGTCTCCCCCACCCTCTCTGCCCCCTCTGTCCTTCTCCCCTTCTGCCCCCTCTGTCTCCCCCCCCTCTGCCCCCTCTGTCTCCCCCACCCTCTCTGCCCCCTCTGTCCTTCTCCCCTTCTGCCCCCTCTGTCTCCCCCCCCTTCTGCCCCCTCTGTCTCCCCCACCCCCCTCTGCCCCCCTCTGTCTCCCCCACCCTCTCTGCCCCCTCTGTCTCCCCCACCCCCCTCTGTCTCCCCCGCTTCCCTCTGTCCTCCCCCTTCTGTC
>NW_028234426.1:3680664-3683164 GCF_977035675.1 Penaeus japonicus | reverse complement strand
TAAATTGATTTTTTCTTTTGTTTTATTAAACAGATGTATAGTGAATTAATGAATAAATATGTCGATAGCGATATTCATAGCAATCATAATGATTCTATCAAAGGTATAGGATCTAGAAAAAAAAGGAGAAAGTGAGAGAGACGGAGAGAGAGAGAGAGAGAGAGAGAGAGAGAGAGAGAGAGAGAGAGAGAGAGAGAGAGAGAGAGAGAGAGAGAGAGAGAGAGAGAGAGAGAGAGAGAGAGAGAACATATTAAAGCAATATTAAAAATATTGAGATATATAAGGACCGATTTTCAATTAATATAATTAGATCTCGGTGGTAGAGTCGGCAAAACATGTAAGTCTCTTTTCAATAGACCAATCAGGAATGGAAATAATAAAAGAAAAGGTAAAAGTGACAAAAAGCCTATAAGAAAAGAGTCAGAAATACATAAGGCAAAGCATGTAAGTCTCTTTCCAGGTTGGTTCCGGCGTCGGAGGTTCCCGGGTTCGAGACCAGTCAAGTCTTTCCTCGGGAAAAGTTAACAGGTGCCCTTGGCACTTGCTCGTGTTTGGCGGTTCACGAGCGTTCTCTTGGGAGATAACGTCCCCCACTCGAGGTCAAAGGTCAATCCGGTCGGCAGTCACGCAGGGAAGGCAGCACAGGCATCTAGATCATAAGTTGGTTCAGATCTGTAGGAGGTTCTGGTTGGTCCGATTGGGTGGTTGTTTTGTAAACATTGTATGCTATTTTTCAAATAAAAAGAAATTACATTGAATTAAATCGACTAGAAGAAAGACATTAAATACAAATATTACTCAAGATTTAATTAAAATTATCGTTTCTAAGATACCAAGTAACTTGGACTTAATAACTTATAAATTAAATAACTTGTTAATTATCTACTTTACATATCATACAGATTTAAAATAATGTAATGATGAAACGAATTATCTGACGATAAAATTTGTCACAATAAAATTTACACATAAGATATATCCCCCCCCCTTCCCTCTCCTCTCCCTTCGTCCCCTCCTTCCTTCTCCCTCCCTCTCCCTCTTTCCTCTCCCCTCCTTATTCTCTTTATTCTTTTTTTCCTCTCCTCTCCCCCTACTTTTTTCTCTCTTTCTTTCTTTTTCTCTCTTTTCCCTTCTTCTCTCTCCCCTCTTTTCATATTTCCCTCTTTATTCTAACCGAAATAGATGAAAAGGGAAGAATTAAGATTTAAAAAGAACTAGTTTATCCAGACATTGATTAACATTAATTACCACATTATCATCCTGACGTCAAGATCAAAGATAGAATTACTTTTTCATTATATATTTCAACTACTTTGACAAATGATATTAACCCATTGCAGACGGAGATAAATTTGCTTGCCCAGCCTCCAGGATAGGTTTTATTTTAGAGAGAGACCGCTTGAAGCAATATAATTTGAAGCATCCCAGTCTCTTTCAGTCATTCATTTTAAAACTAGAGCGGTTTTTGTGTTTTATTTTTTTGTGTGTTTTATTGAGTTTAGAGACTTATATGTGCCATGTGACAGGCTCTGTCAGTGCTGCAGTAGACTAAAATTGTAGTATATTATCCATATTAGCTCATTATTTTCTTTATACTCAATGTGATAGAAGTGTTGCTGTTTTATGGGAGGACAAAAGGCAACTTTTTTTTTCGTATTTTTGTGCTGTCATGAACGAATACGAAACATATAACCCACTACAATAAAGATAACAAGAAGAGGTAGGGAAGAGGAATGAAACCTGTGCTTGTGACTGTGAGTGCCACAGTGGAAGGCATCCATATTGGCACAGGAGTACATTTTAGACACTGGGTATGGATTGAGTCACCTTCCTCTTCTCGTTTTGCCTGCACATCTTTCATCGGGGGTACTTTAGAGCAAGGGTTCATCAACTTAGTGTGTGCTATCGCTCTATACAGACAGTGCTTGCTAGAGACCGTGGATGGGTGCCATTCAAGGCTCTCTCTCCTGCTGGTGTTAGGAAAAAGTGGTGCCATCTAGGTTTTGGACTATATTACGATAATTATAGTGATTATGACTGTAGTAGCCATCATCACTCATTCCTTTTTCATAGTACAATAAAATAGCATAGTATTCCAAAATCCCCGAACGTCATGTACGTCATGACGCCCGTCGTCAGGCCAAAGCTCCTACGTCATGTATGTCATGACACCCGTACGCAATGAGTTAATCCCTCTTATCTATCTTAAATAAGTTATTAATATCGTTACTGTGTTAATTAAAATAAAATTCGATTACAATGACACCAGAGGCCATAATGGGGAACACTGTAAATACAAAGTACGAGAGAACACGGAATAATAATAATGATAATAATAATAAAAAAAAAAAAAAAAAAAAAATCTGCAAAATGCCATATTCTTTATTTTCATCATATACAATATGTATGCCAGTTTTCTTTCTCTCTTTCTTCTCCTCCGTTCTTTTCTCTGTCTATGCAGGAATATATTTTCCTTTCTTCCCATCTGACTGTTTTACCC
>NW_028234426.1:3655664-3660664 GCF_977035675.1 Penaeus japonicus | reverse complement strand
CTCCCACTCCCACTCCCACTCCCTCTCCCACTCCCCCTGCCACTCCCTCTCCCACTCCCACTCCCCCTCCCACTCCCATTCACACAAGGAACCCGAAACATCGTTATCTCCTTTCAACACATTCCCACGAGGAGCACAACGGCAAGAGAATCTATCAAAGCCAAATATCAGAAATGCTGTGAAATGCTGCCAAGTATGCTGTGAAATGCTGTCAGAATTCAAGACTTGGGGGGGCGGGGAGGGGGTCGTACGAAGAGATCAGAATTCCTGCGCATTTTTTTAGGACCTCTTGACAAGTCTGTGTGATACATGATACTGCACAAGGGGGTGGGTGGGGAGTGGGGGTGGGGTGGGGTGGGGGTAGGGGGGAGGTGATACATTTCGTCACCTATTGCCTGGAGTGTTGTTAGGCTATCGGGGAAACATGGGAGATAGCACGTGTCGTTTAGCGATGTGTTGGTGGTGTTGATGTGTGTGTGTTTGGGTGTGTACTGTTTCGGTATGTCTGTGTGTATGTCTGTCTGTGTGTGTGTCTTTCTCTTTCTATCTATCTCTTTCTTTCTTTCTCTCTTTCTCTCTCTCTCTATCTATCTTTCTCTTTCTCTCTCTCTCTCTCTCCTTCTCTATCTCCATCTCTCTCTCTCTCTCTCTCTCCTTCTCTATCTCCATCTCTCTCTCTCTCTCTCTCTCTCCTCTCTCTCTCTCTCTCTCTCTCTCTCCTTCTCTATCTCCATCTCTCTCTCTCTCTCTCTCTCTCTCTCTCTCTCTCTCTCTCTCTCTCTCTCTCTCTCTCTCTCTCTCTCTCTCTTTCTCTCTCTCTCTCTCTCTATCTATCTATCTATCTATCTCTATGATAATGATAATGACAGTAATGATAATAACTTTAATGGCAATGATATTAACAACAATAACAACAATGATAATATCCATAATCATAAAAAAAATAATTACTGCCATTATCAACAACACTAATGACAGAAACAAGATATCAAGATTATCATTTACATATCATATTTTAATCAGTAGTTTACGTCAAGTTAATTTTGATTAAGAATAAAATTATTAACCTTTTCCGAATAAAGGAAAATCTTATCAAATTTATCTAAAAAAAAAATCTAAATTCAACAAAGTACATCTGGAAGTCAGTAAGAACTCTCATCCTTGCCATAACATATGAATATATTGAATTCAAACTCTTGCATTAATAAAAGAAAGAATTCATGCAAAAAAGAGGCAAGACAATGCTAAAACGCAAGAACACCTTCGTAAAATAACTCTCCTTTGCATGACGCATGAACACCTTGTCTGTAAGAGAGACGGATGCAGACTCATTATCAACTTTAGCTCTATTGTCACCTTTAATTAGTTTCTTTGTCTGAAGAGTCGTGGCTATGCTGCCTCCATGCTTTGGTAATGAAAGTTGCTTGCATCTTATTTCACGCCAGATTTACGCATGCGCTCTTGAAAGGTGCCTGTTTCTGGCTGTGCGTCGATTAACATACATGTGTGTGTGTGTGTGTTTGTGTGTGTGTGTGTCTGTGTGTGTGTGTTTGTGTGTGTTTGTTTGTGTGTGTGTGTGTGTGTTTGTGTGTGTGTGTGTTTGTGTGTGTGTTTGTGTGTGTGTGTGTGTGTATGTATGTGTGTGTGTTTGTTTGTGTTTGTGTGTGTGTGTCTGTATGTGTGTGCGTGTGTGTGCGTGTGCAAACATATAAAACCCATAAGTAGGTAGACAAGTAAATACTGACATAGCTTAGCTGTGACTCAGAAAACATGTACTCATATAAAAAAAAGACTACAAATATAACGTGTACAGAAAAAAAGTGAAATGAAACACATCTTCCTTATTGTGACTGTGTTTCATTTCATATAAGTTTTCATGAAATTATATTATGCCCGTTCTGAGAAAGGAATCATGTGTTTTTCCTTTAATATTAATTTATTTCCGAATGGAGAACTGGGAATATTATAATAAAAGAAAGAAAGAAATAATATAATTATAAACTCCTGTCAGGGATGCATCCTTTGTCCCCCCCCCCCCCAAAAAAAAAACAGCTCAAGAAAAAGGAAAAGACTTTTCAGAAACTCACTGAAGCATGCATTGTGTGTAAGTTTATTTTGTATATATAAAAAAAAAGGTTTCTTCGAGCAAGTAGACAGTTTCTTTCACCATGTTAGGACACGCTATATCTTGCTCCTCTTAATCCCCCCGCTCCCCACATTTCTCTTAACCTCTCTATCCCATACCCCTCTTCCCCCTCCCCCCTTACCCCCACCCCACCCCTTCTCCCTAAAATGCCCCTTGATGTGGTTGATTTACCGGTGCGCGAAAATTTCCTTCTATCACGCAAGACAACGTTTTGGCGAAGGGTGTCGGTCAGTCTCTCTCTTCTCTTCTCTTTCTCTCTCTCTTTCTCTTCTCTTTCTCTTCTCTTTTTCTCTCTCTCTCTTTCTTTCTTTTTTCTGTATCTGTCTGTATCTCTCTATTTTCTTTTTCTTACTATCTCTCTCTCTCTCTCTCTCTCTTTCTCTCTCTCTCTCTCTCTCTTTCTCTCTCTCTCTCTCTCTCTCTCTCTGTCTCTCTACATTTAGCTTTCCGTCTTTTTTTTTATCTCGTTTTCACATCATTTGCCAACCTCGCAAAGCCACATGGAACAACATACCAAGCAACATACATTTCCATATTCTCTTTCTCTTCCACATGATCTATAATGCCCCTGACCTTGATTTATTCCCCATTATTCTCTCTCCTCTTCCTCCCTCCTCTTATCTCCTCTTTCCTCTTCTCTCCTTTTCTCTCCTCTTCTCTCTTCCTATTTCCTCTTCTCTCCTGTTCTCCCATCCTCTCCCCTCTTCTCTCTTTCTGTCTCCTCTTCTTTCCTCTTCTTCCATTCTCTCTCCTCTTCTCTCATCTTCTCTCCTCCTACCTCCTCCTCTCTTTTCCTCTCTCCTCCTCTCTCTTCCTCTCTCCTCTTATCTCTCCTCCTCTCTCCTCTTCTCTCCTCCTCCCTGCCACCTCTCTCCTCCTCTCTCTCCCTCTCTCTTCCTTTCTTCTCTCTTCCTCTTCTCTCCTATTTTCTCTACCTCTCGTTTCCTTTCTCCTTCTCTCTCCTCTTCTTTCTTCCTCTCTCCTATTCTCTCTACCTCTCGCTTCCTTTCTCCTCCTCTCTCCTCTTCTCTCCTCTTCTCTCTTCCTCTCTCCTCCTCTTTCCCCTTCTCTCCTCCTCTTTCTTCCTCCCTGCCACCTCCTCCCCCCTCCTCTCTTTCTCCTTCTCCCACCTCCTCCCTCCTCTCCTCTCTCCTCCTCCCACCTCCTCCCACCTCCTCCCTCCTCCTCCCCCTTCTCTCTCTCCTCCTCTCTTCCTCCTCTCTCCCTCCTCCCTCCCTGCCACCTCTTCTCCCACCTCCCACCTCCCTCCTCCCACCACCCACCTCCTCCCTCCTCCCACCTCCTCCCTCCTCCCTCCTCTCTCTCCCACCCTCCTCCTCTCTCCTCCTACCTCTTCTCCCCTCCTCCCTCCTCCTCCCTCTTCCTCCCACCTCCCACCTCCTCTTCTCCCCCCTTCTCTCCCTCCTCTCCCCCCTTCTCTCTCCCTCCCACCTCTCATCTCCTCTTCTCTCTCCCCCTCCTCCCACCTCCTCCCTCCCTTCCTCCCTGCCACCTCTCCTCCCACCTTCTCCCTCCTCCTCTCCCCATAACTATCTATTATTTATTCCCATCCATCACGTTCCCGTCTCTCCTAATGATCCAACGAAGTCGTTTAGATATCCCAGGGAGAGGAACTACTCTTGATTAATGCTGTGTCAACAGGCTATGCTCTCTGTTTGGGGAGGGTGTGGGGGGTTGGGTGTGGGGGTGTGGGTAGGGAGTGGGGTGGGGGGTTGTGGGGGTGGGTTGGGGGGTGTTTGTGGGGTGGAGTGGGTGGGGGGTGTTTGTGGGGTGGGGTGGGGGTGGTGGGTGTTTGTGGGTGTGGGGTGGGGTGTTTGGGGGGCTCTCTGTGGGTGTGGGGGTGGGGAGGGTGGGGGGGTAGGGGGTTGGGGTGTGGGTGTGGAGGGATGGGGTGGGGAGGGGTGTGGTTGTAGGGGGTTGGGGTGTGGGGGTTGTGTGGGGTGAAGTGGGGGGTGGGGAGGGGGGAGGGTGTGTGTGTGGGCGTGGGGTTGTGGGGTGTGGGGGGGGTTGTGTGTGTGTGTAGGGGGATGGGGGGGTATTTGTGTGTGTGTGCGTCGTTAGCTCTAAGGACTTCTGTCGTGGCGTGTCGTCGAGGCTTATGGTTAAAGGGGGTTTCTTGGTGGGTTCTTGGGTTGAGGTTTGGGGTTCCTTTTAAGTTTTGGGGGTTGATTGTGTGTTTTTTTTTTTTTTTTTTTTTTTTTTTTGGGTGGGGGGTCCTTGCTTGATGGGGTTTCTTTTAGGTTCACGAGTTTGGTTTGGGTTCAATTTGCCAGAAAAGTTATTGGGGTGAAGGTTCATCCTGTCTCTGGGCTATTTGGTTGAGTGTTCAAAATGGCTCTGGATTATTTTGCTTAGTTATTCTTCATTGTGAATTACTTGGCTGCGATAACTCTGTAGGTTCCTCTAGGGGTTCATTTTGGTTGTGGAATTTGGTCAGACTATCACTTGGTTGTCTGGTTGTCTGGTTGGAGTTTGACCGTTGGTTGAATGGGAATCCTCTTGCCTTTAGGATGGTTAAAGGTTCCTATACGCTCAAGAACTTCCTTTGGTTGTGAGGTTGTTGAGTCGAGACTCGATCAGCTGTGAGTTTAGGTTAAGTTAAACACCAAAAATACAGTATGTTGTATTATGTATGTAATGTGGTTACGTCTGATGTTTTATTTGACGTATGTCTTGTATCAGTTAGTGGTTTTATACACTATACATTTATTGTATAAGGTATAGCCTGTTTTTATGGTTTCATCATCTGAGGAATGTATTGCATTGCATCATATGTAATAGAGTGGTTGTATCTGATGTACAGTGCATGGCTGTAGGTGGCTTATTGTGTAAT
>NW_028234426.1:3648164-3650664 GCF_977035675.1 Penaeus japonicus | reverse complement strand
GTGTGTGTGTGTATAGCAATTTCTCTTAACGTTGATAAGGTACTAAAGTTACTTGCCTTATTTATAATGTCAAAGCCTAGTGTGGTCAAATGACTATTGAAAACAGAGGTCATTAGCAATGCCGTTTTACTGCAGTGAAATGAGTTATGACCCGAATAGTCCTAGAAATACGATAAAAATAGGTGTTTACCTCGAGTTGTGCACCTTATCCTGTTATCCTGGGATGTAATTACAGCTGGCATTCAATATTCTGAGTGTGTTTGGGACTATCTTGAGTCCAAAGAGCACTAGAGTTATAGAATTTGTACTGTGAACAGTCTAGACTACGCAAAGAAACACACACACACACACACTCTACACACACACACACACACACACACACAAACACACACACACACACACACACACACACACACACACACACACACACACACACACACACACACACACACACACTACACCCCCCCACACACACACAAACACACACACACATACACACACACACACACACACTACACCCCCCCCTTATACACACACCAACAAACACACACACACGCACACTACACATAAACACACTCACACACACACAAACAAACACAACCAAACACCACAAGAAGTAAGAACCACGTGTATGTTACATCACGGATCGTCTTTCGCTATACAACCACGAAATTGCGTTTCCATCATTCATCTGGACGGAACTCGAGTCCCTTTCAGAACACACAGTCTCCAAAATACAAGCCAGAAGCTTTGAATCCCTCTCGTCATTTCAGGACAACTATGAGTAAGACTTTACTCATTTCTGGACAACAATGAGTAAGATTTCACTCATTTCAGGGAAACGATAAGTAAGATTTCACTCATTTCAGGACAATAATGAGTAAGACTTTACTCGTTTCAGGGCAACAATGAGTAAGATTTCACTCATTTCAGGACAACAATGAGTAAGACTTCACTTATTTCAGGATGACAATGAGTAAGATTTCACTCATTTCAGAAGAACAATGAGTAAGATTTCACTCATTTCAGGACAACAGTGAGTAAGACTTTACTCATTTCAGGACAGCAATGAGTAAGACTTCACTCATTTCAGGACAACAATGAGTAAGACTTCACTCATTTCAGGACAACAATGAGTAAGACTTTACTCATTTCAGGGCAACAATGAGTAATATTTCACTCATCATTTCAGGACAACAATGAGTAAGACTTCACTCATTTCAGGACAACAATGAGTAAGACTTCACTCATTTCAGGACAACAATGAGTAAGACTTCACTCATTTCAGGACAACAATGAGTAAGACTTCACTCATTTCAGGACAACAATGAGTAAGACTTCACTCATTTCAGGATGACAATGAGTAAGATTTCACTCATTTCAGAAGAACAATGAGTAAGATTTCACTCATTTCAGGACAACAATGAGTAAGACCTCACTCGTTATTCATTACTTTCCCTGTCCGAAAGGCGTTAAAAAATGAAGACACTTAACTGAAGATTATTTTCCCCCCCCCTAACCCCTTCACCCCCATCCCCTCCTCCCCTCCTCTTCCTCCTCCTCCCCTCCTCTTCCTCATCCTCCCCTCCTCTTCCTCCTCCTGATGAAAAGACTGCAACAATCTCTCCAGCTTGATCTTTGCATGGTATTACTCTCCGTCGAGAACTGAACTCTGGCGGGAGAAGCCGTAGATTTCCGGGACCCTTGACTTCGCAAAGTTGAGAAGCAGGAAAATGGCTTATAGTCTTGACAGGATATCCTTGGGGACCGATATATGCCTCGTAGCCTGCTCTGTTAATGCGGGTTGTTGCACTAAAGTTGTTGCACTAAAGTTGCCAAGGACAACAAAAATGTTGCAAGAGGGACAAAGATTTAATTTTTATTTTGGGGGGGGAATTTAGTTTGGCATGTATTCAAGGTCTCAGACTTTGGTGGAAATGTTATATATATTGCAATTGAACCTGTGAAAGTCAGGCGGGAATTCTTGCAGATATTGAACACTTTGCAGAGTGACCCAGTATTGAATCTTCTAAGTTCGTATGGGTATCTGTGTACACTATTAATATATTAAAGTAAGTGTAAGTCGTAGACACTTACTGTACTAGTAATAAGTATTTTAGGAAGTACCACTGTACCACTGCACCACTGTACCGCTACCAATTAAAAACAAAGGAATATGATAAAAAAAAAAAAGTGTGGGGGGGGGGGAAATCCTGCAAAATTTACTGATAGCTTTGTATACATAAAGTTCAACTAAGTCTAGTGAACTTTCTTTTCTCCTCTTATTCTGCTCTTTGTTTTTCTATTATCTTCCTTTTTTAGTGTCATATATATCTATATATATATATATATATATATACTATTTCATATATATATATATGCCACATATATATATATATATTCGTTTTATATATATATTATTTATATATATATATTTTATATATTTTATATATATATATATATATATATATATATATATAAATATATATATATATATATA
>NW_028234426.1:3625664-3628164 GCF_977035675.1 Penaeus japonicus | reverse complement strand
TTCTTCTTTTTCTTTTTTCTTTTCTTTTTTTCTTTCTTCTTCTCTTTTTTTTTCTTTTTTTCTTTCTTCTTTTTCTTCTTCCTCTCTTTTTTTTCTTTCTTTCTTCTTTTTCTTCCTCTCTCTTTTTTCTTCTTCTTCTTCTCTTTTTCTTCTTCTTTTTCTTTTTTCTTCTTTTTCTTCTTCTTTCTTCTTCTTCTTCTTCTTCTTCTTCTTCTCTTTTTTTTCTTCTTTTTCTTCTTCTTCTCTTTCTTCTTCTTCTTCTTCTTTTTCTTCTTCTTCTTCTTCTTCTTTTTCTTCTCTTTCTTCTTCTTCGCTTTCTTCTTCTTCTTCTTCTATTTTTTCTTCTTCTTCTCTTTCTTCTTCCTCTCTTTCTTCTTCTTCTTCTTCCTTCTTCTTCTTCTTCTTCCTTCTTCTTCTTCTTCTTCTTCCTCTACTTCTCTTTTTTCTTTTTTTCTCTTTATTTCTCTTCTTCTCTTTCTTTCTCTTCTTCTCTTTCTTCTTCCTCTCTTTCTTCTTCTTCTTCTCTTTCTTCTTCTTCTTCCTTCTTCTTTTTCTTCCTCTTCTTCTCTTTGTTCTTCTTCTTCTTCTTCTTACTCTTCTTCTTCGTCTTCTTCTTTCTTACTTCTTCTTCTTCTTTCTTCTTATTATTATTCTCTTTCTTCTTTCGTCTTCTTCTTCTCTTTTTTTTTCTTCTTCTCTATCTTCTTATTCTTCTTCTTCTTTTCTATGTTCATCTTCTTTTATTTTTTTTCTTCTTCATCTTCTCTCTCTTCTTCGTCTTCTTTCTCCTCCTCTTCTTCTTCTTCTCTTTCTCCTTTTTCTTCCTCTTCTTTTTCTCCTATTCTTCATGTTTTTTCCTACTTCTTCTTCTCCCTCCTCCTCCTCCTTGTTCCTCCTCCTTTTTCTTCTTCTTTTCTTCTCTCACACTGCTTCTCTCTCTCTCTCTATCTATCTATCTCTCTTTCTTTCTCTCTGTCTCTCTCTCTCTCTCTCTCTCTCTCTCTCTCTCTCTCTCTCTCTCTCTCTCTCTCTCTCTCTCTCTCTCTCTCTCTCTCTCTCTCTCTCTCTCTCTCTCTCTCTCTCTCTCTCTCTCTAACTCACTCTCGCTCACTTCCTCCTCAAATTAGTGACTATTTGATCAAATAAGTGAAATGTACACAACACAGTATCTCCGACAGGTATTAAAACCCCATGTTTCTCCGCCAATACACTCTTGAATATGTGCGTGTGTGTGTACGTGTTTGTCTGTCTGTCTGTGTGAGTGTGTGCGTTTGCGTGTGTGTGTGTGTGTGTAAGTATGTGTGTGTGTAAGTGTGTGTGTGTACGTGTTTGTCTGTCTTTGTGAGTGTGTGCGTTTGTGTGCGCGCGCGTGTGTGTGTATGTGTAAGTGTTTGTGTCTTTGTGAGTGTGTGTGTTTGTGTGTGTGTGTATACGTGTTTGTCTATCTCTGTGTGTGAGCGTTTGCATGTGTGTGTACGTGTTTGTCTGTCTTTGTGTGCGTTTGTATGTGTGTGTACGTATTTGTCTGTCTTGTGTATGTTTGTGTGTGTGTGCGCTCGACCGGACAGCTGTAAAGGACTGAAGTTAGGGTGTTGGTGGCCAGGGGCGGATGCGTTAGTGGACTTGAATCCCCATTACTGAAGTTCAGAGAAGAAGTTCCCGAACGTGGAACTTTGTTGAAATTGTCCCGTGGAAATTTAGGAGGTCGGGAGAGAGAGGGAGAGAGATGGGGAAGGGGGAGGGGGAGGAGGAGGAGGGACAGAACAGTCTCCTTCCAAAGGAGAGTTAGTAGAAGGAAGGAAGCCACGGGGAAGGGGGGGGGGAGATGGAACAGAAGATTAGTACAAGGAAGGAAGCCACGGGGGGTTGGGGGTGGGGGGGGAGAACAGTCTTGTGTTTAGAGTATTATTGTCTTTACCTCTACTACTGTGACTACTTTTATTATTGTTTCTACTAGTGGTAAAGATGAGGATAATGATGATATTGATAAGGATCAAATATTGATAATAATTATAGTGATAATGTTGATGATAAGGATGAGTATGATATTGATAACGGTGTTATTGATGATGATAGTGATGATATTGATAATAATGATGATGATGATGGTGATAATGATAATAGCAATAATGATCATAAAATTGTAATAATGATGATGATAAGGTTTTCGAGAGTGAATATGATAAAAGTAACATCATTGATAAAGATGATGATAATAAAATTAATCATAATATTGATAATAACAATGATAATAATAATGATCATGAATATTTCTTACCGAAGAACTGATATTATTGCTCTCGTAATAACAGGATAAGTATTGAACAAGAATCAAAACGTGAACAATAACTATTGAAAGAAATAATGTGAAATTTGACTGAAATAGAAAAGAGAAAAGCATATTACAAGTTTTGATAAGAATTCCTTTTGAAACAGAATGAGTAAGGTGCTTGTGTATTATTTTTTGAATACGCTTTCATATGGCTAAGATATGTATATA
>NW_028234426.1:3600664-3613164 GCF_977035675.1 Penaeus japonicus | reverse complement strand
CAAACTCCACATAATGTTCCACTTAAGGGGTTCCACATAATATTCAATACCACATAACATCATATATAGAGGATTTCAGTACCACATGTTGCCTCGCTTTATCCAAGGAGATAAAACATATTACTGTACAATCATTTTAGAAGTGATATATTGAAATCCAATACCACGTTTGAATACGTAATAAATGTGATCTTTCAGTGGATAGGTATTAAGCATATCAAATATATAATCAATTTCTGTACAACTAGAGATCACTACATTACAAGCAATATCATTCTGTGGATTGAAAAATTATACGATAATCATGATATAGAAATCTGAAGTTGTTTCGGACTGTAGTATAATAAGATTTAATTTCGTATGTTAGATTTGAATAGGATATAAGTGTTATTAAGATCACTACGAAATATGATAAGATGATAAGTAAGATTCAAATATATGTCTAAGTAAAATCTACATTTCCATGTATTTATATCATACACATTCATATCATACACATTTATATCATACACATTTATACATATTTATATCATACACATTTATATCATACACATTTATATCATACACATTTTGGGGCACATATTTGTTATATATAAATTTATGCCATTGACACACTATAATGAGCTCGGTATAGTGCATATAATCCCGACAAAGCATTCAACATGAAAATCTGGCTTATCCTTATCCTTAATACCACACCTTTACAGTGAAATAAGGATTAATAATGTAAAGGTACAAATGCTCAAGTATATCTTAATGAGCCAAATCTACAAACATTTCTACATCACACACATCCACAAACATCCTTACCTCATACATAACAACACAAAACATTAATCCATACATATTCCAACACTAATAAACATCCACGCCATATTATCAGAAACCTAGCACTAAAAACACCATACCAACACCATACCAACACCATACTAACACCATACTCGGTTGGTGTTCATCATGCCCTGATTCAAGCTCACCTTTGTACTTCTGTAAAACTTGTATCTGTTTTTTTTTATTTATTGGAAGCAAGGGAAAGGGTAGAATACGATGTGCTACGTAACAGCTGTGTCGGTTTCATTCAAGAGAAGAGAGAGATTTTGAACCCGTAAAATGAGTGTTATTGTGTTGTTATTGTTTATATTCTGAATACTATTACTTTTGTTACTATCATGGTAGGATTATTATCATCATTATATCATTATCATCATCTTTACTATGATGATTATCGTTATCATTATCATCATTCTCATTATTATTATTATCATTATTACTATCATCACTATAATCATTATTGTTATTATTATTAGTATTATCATTATCATTACTATCATTATTATTGTTATTATTATTGTCACAATTATCATCAGCATCATCACCATCATCAGTCATCATCATTGTCATTATCATTATTAACATTATCATTATTGTCATTATTTCAGGTATCATTATCAAACATATCATTACATTGTCATTGTCAATTATTATTATCATCATTATCATTATAATATTATCATTATCATAAATATCATCATTATTCTTATCATCATAATTAGTGGAAGTAATAATAGTATCGTTCTTGTCATCATCACCATTACTGTTATCGTTAGTATTATCATTATTAATGGAATTATCATTTCTCTTATCGGTAGCAGTAGTAGCGTTATCGTTATCATTATTGTTGTTATCAGTATTAGTATCAGTGTCATAACTTTTATCATTATCTTTATTGTTATCATCATTGTTACTATTATCATTTCCACTATCATTACCTTTTCAAAATAATTACCATTATTGTAATCCTTATTATAATTATCATCGTTATTGCTTTCATCATTGTTATCATCACTATAATAATTTTTATACTTATTATTACCATTATCCTCATTATTATAATTATCATTATCATTCCTATCATTATCATTATTATCACAATCATCATCTTCATTGTGATTATCATTATAACTAACAATATTATGATCACTATTACAATCATTATAATCATTGACATTATCATTACAATTGTCGTTATTAACTTGGAAAAATTTATAATTATTAAGGAACTATAATTTTTGTCGAAAAGTTTGAGGAAAAGAAAAGAAAAGAAAAGAAAAAGATTCAATCATTGTTTAAGGGATTGTGTGTTGTTGTTGTTTTTGTTGTTGTTGTTGTTATTGTCGGGAGATTAAACTTTTTCACTTTGTTTCGCTCATGTTGTTGTTGTCCTTTTCTCTCTTTGTTCAGTCTTTTTGTTTTTTTTTCATTTTGTTTTCCTTTCCTGTATCTCTCTTTTGTCGTGGTTATTAGTTCCAACATTCTAAGACACCCATCACACACACTCTCCCTTTTTCTTTCTCTCCTTTTCGGTCTCTCTCTTTCTTTCTCTCTCTCTCTCTCTCAACCTCCCTCTCTCATCCTCTCTCTCTCTCTCTCTCTATCTCTCTCTCTCGGTCTCTCTCTCTCCTCTCAACCTCCCTCTCTCATCCTCACTCCCTCTCTCTCTCCCCGCCCTCCCCCTCTCTCACTCTCTGTCTATCTCTATCTATCTATCTATCTACCTTTCTGTCTGTCTGTCTATCTGTCTATCCATCTATCTGCCTATCCATCTCTATCTATCTCTATCTATCTCTATTTATCTACACCAACGAGAAACCTAAACCTCTAAAGAGCTCTGTCCCCAGCCCCAAGAGGGAGAGAAAGAGAGGATGGGGGAGAAGACGGGTCGGGTGGAGGGAATAGAGAGAGAGAGAGAGAGAGAGAGAGAGAGAGAGAGAGAGAGAGAGAGAGAGAGAGAGAGAGAGAGAGAGAGAGAGAGAGAGAGAGAGAGAGAGAGAGAGAGAGAGAGAGAGAGAGAGAGAGACAAAGACAGAGACAGAGAGAGACAGACATAGAGAGAGAGAGAGAGAGAAAGAGAGAGACAGAGAGAGATAGAGAAAGACAGACAGACAGAGAGAGAAAGAAAGAGAAGGGGGAGACAGACACAGAGAGAGAGACAGACAGACAGACAGAGAGAAAGAGAGAAAGAAAGAGAGAGAGAGAGACAGAAAAAAAGAGACGGAGAGAGAGAGAGAGATAGAGAAAGAGAGAGAGAGAGAGAGAGAAAGAAAGAGAGAGAGAGAGAGAGAGAGAGAGCGAAAGGGCGATAGCTCGTTAACTTCAGCTCAGGGTCTTCTACTTAGCCATGCAGGCGACGAAAACCATTTTTAACTTTGGCTCGCGCTGCTTCGGGATTCATTAATACCCAGTTCTTCGTGTGATTAATTGGCCTCGGTAACTCATTGTTGATTTTTATTATCATTATTTTTTTTTTTTTTGTGTGTTTTTTGTGTTTATTTTGGTGTTTTTTTATCTGAAGTATTTAGGAGGAGAGGTATTTGAGATATGTAGGAAACTTGTTTGTATGGTTGTGTGTGTTTGTATATGTGTGTGTGTGTGTTTTTGTATATGTTTTGTGTGTATTTGTATATGGATGTGTGTGTTTGTATATGTGTGTTTGTGTGTGTGTATTTGTATATGTGTTTGTGTTTGTGTATTTGTATATGTCTGTTTGTGTGTGTGTGTTTGGCTGTATCAGTGTGCGTTCGTGTTTGTGTTTGCTTGTATGTGTGTTTGTTTGTGTGCTTGGACGTGTGTATGTGTGCGTGTGATTTTTTGTGTTTGTGTGTTTGCTTATACGTGTGTGTTTATGCGTGTGCGTGTGTGTTCGTATGTATCTGTACGACATAACATAATAAAAACCACAACGTTTATGCAATTATCCTGCAACCAAATGTTAACCTCATATCGGCAAAAGTTGAATATATTCACATTTCTGCATAACTTGTACTTCTAACACACGCATATTCCATAAAGCATGAATCATATGTCATCCACAAGCATATAAACTTTCACATAAAGGCTGTAAATGTGTTGCTAATTAATTTTATTTGGAAAAAAAAGTGATCACATAGCTACCAGAACCTCCCTGCTAACAACCGCACATGCAAGAATCCTGATATCCTGCAAATAGAATCCTAATATCATGCAAATAGAATCCTAATATCCTGCAAATATAATCCTAATTTCCTTCAAATAGAATCCTAATATCCCGCAAATATAATCCTAATATCCTGCAAATAGAATCCCAATATCCTGCAAAAAGAATCCTAATATCCTGCAAATAGAATACTAATATCCTGCAAATATAATCCTAATATCCTGCAAATAGAATCCTAACACCCTGCAAATATAAACCTAATATCCTGCAAATAGAATCCTAATATCCTGCAAATGAAATCCTTATATCCTGCAAATAGAATCCTAATATCCTGCAAATAGAATCCTAATATCCAGCAAATAGAATCCTAATATCCTGCAAATAGAATCCTAATATCCTGCAGATAGACTCCTAATATCCTGCAAATAGAATCCTAATATCCTGCAAATAGAATCCTAATATCCTGCAAATAGAATCCTAATATCCTGCAAATAGAATCCTAATATCCTGCAAATAGAATCCTAATATCCTGCAAATAGAATCCTAATATCCTGCAAATAGAATCCTAATATCCTGCAAATAGAATCCTAATATCCTGCAGATAGACTCCTAATATCCTGCAAATAGAATACTAATATCCTGCAAATAGAATCCTAATATCCTGCAAATAGAATCCTAATATCCTGCAAATAGAATCCTAATATCCTGCAAATAGAAACCTAATATCCTGCAAATAGAATCCTAATATCCTGCAAATAGAATCCTAATATCCTGCAAATAGAATCCTGATATCCTGCGAATAGAATCCTAATATCCTGCAAATAGAATCCTAATATCCAGCAAATAGAATCCTAATATCCTGCAAATAGAATCCTAATATCCTGCAGATAGACTCCTAATATCCTGCAAATAGAATCCTAATATCCTGCAAATAGAATCCTAATATCCTGCAAATAGAATCCTAATATCCTGCAAATAGAATCCTAATATCCTGCAAATAGAATCCTAATATCCTGCAAATAGAATCCTAATATCCTGCAAATAGAATCCTGATATCTTGCGAATAGAATCCTAATATCCTGCAAATAGAATCCTAATATCCTGCAAATAGAATCCTAATATCCTGCAAATAGAAACCTAATATCCTGCAAATAGAATCCTAATATCCTGCAAATAGAATCCTGATATCCTGCAAATAGAATCCTAATATCCTGCAAATAGAATCCTAATATCCTGCAAATAGAAATCTAATATCCTGCAAATAGAATCCTAATATCCTGCAAATGAAATCCTTATATCCTGCAAATAGAATCCTTATATCCTGCAAATAGAATCCTAATATCCTGCAAATAGAATCCTAATATCCTACACATAGAATCATAATATCCTGCAAATAGAATCCTAATATCCTGCAAATAAAACCCTAATATCCTGCAAATAAAATCCCAATATCCTGCAAAAAGAATCCTGATATCCTGCCAATATAATCCTAATATCCTGCAAATAGAATCCTGATATCCTGCCAATAGAATCCTAATATCCTGCAAATAGAATCCTTATATCCTGCAAATAGAATCCTGGTATCCTGCAAATAGAATCCTAATATCCAGCAAATAGAATCCTAATATCCTACAAATGAAATCCTGATATCCTGCAAATAGAATCCTTATATCCTGCAAATAGAATCCTAATATCCTGCAAATAGAATCCTAATATCCTGCAAATAGAATCCTAATATCCTGCAAATAGAATCCTAATATCCTGCAAATGAAATCCTTATATCCTGCAAATAGAATCCTTATATCCTGCAAATAGAATCCTAATATCCTGCAAATAGAATCCTAATATCCTGCAAATAGAATCCTAATATCCTGCAAATGAAATCCTTATATCCTGCAAATAGAATCCTTATATCCTGCAATTGGAATCCTAATATCCTGCCAATAGAATCCTAATATCCCGCAAATAGAATCCTAATATCCTACAAATAGCATCCTAATATCCTGCAAATAGAATCCTAATATCCTGCAAATAGAATCCTAATATCCTGCAAATAGAATCCTAATATCCTGCAAAGAGAATCCTAAAATCCTGCAAATCTCAAGGAAATGGATGAAGACGTATCCCCTGAAAGCAAAGCAAGAGGGCGAGGGCGTTCATTGTAAGCTCGGCCCCTACCGTCATCCACCAACCCCGTAAAAATACAAGCACACACACGGAAACACAGGAATATAGTCATTCATACACATAACATAACCCACATATTTACTCACACACACATATAAATACACTCACACACATACACACACAGACACAAACACACACACACATACACACACACACACACAAACACACTCATCTACATGCACATACACACACACACATAAACAAACTTTAATACATACGATAACACACAAAAACACACATACATCAACAAACTTAAACACATACGATAACACACACATAAACAAACACAAACACAAACACAGCAAATAAACAAACTTAAACACGCATAAACACATACGATAACACACACACACACAAACCACACATCAACAAACTTAAACACATACGATGACACACCCACACAAACAAACACAAACACATCAACAAATTTAAACACGCATAAACACACACAGTAACACACACAAACACTCAAACACAAAAACACACACATAAAACAAACTTAAACACGCATAAACACACACAGTAACACACACAAACACACACTCAAACACCCCCAAAACGTACCCACAAAACCGCGGCATATAATTCTGACATTGTAGCCTGAACTAATCCCTTTTTCGACTCGTTTTCATAATGAATTTTCACTATTGCTATCAAATTGCAAGCTAGCTCTTCCACCACAGGGGCTGAAAGACTGAAGGCTATGCAAGATTAGCAATAATAGCATTCATACGTAGTCCGCTCGGGTAGCCTAAGGCAGTGGTTCGTAGTACATCATAGAGGTACTGCTTTGTTGTACTCTCTGTTTACAAATGTACTAGAAAAAAAATGTATATATAAGATCTTGAAGGAAAGAAATACCCACAAAGGAAAGAAGAAAAAGGGGAAATATGTTATAGACTTTCACCATTTGCCTGTTGAGTCGAGACAGAATTGAATAACGCTGTTTTACGAGAAGGTACGGTCTGTCATGGAGAAAATCGAGGTGTATATATTATCTGTATAACCTGCGGCTATAGTGCATTTCTTCCTCCTCTTCTTCGTCTATTTTTCTCCTCCTTCTTCTTCTTCATCTTCTTCTCCTCCTTTTTCTTTTTCTTTTTCTTCTTCTTCTTCTTCTTCCTAATTTTTCTATTTTTCTCTTTCTTTCAGGATGGTGAAAGATGAAGAATTGGTGACTATACTCAAAGGTATTTTTTTCTCCTTCATCTCGTTTTTTCTGTTATTTTCTTCTACTTCTTATCTTTCGCCTTTTTCTTCCTCTTCCACCTCTTCTTCTTCACCTTCTCTTTCTACTTCTTCCTTTCCCTCCTCCTCCTCCTCCTCCACTTCCACCATCTCCTCCTCCTCTTCCTCCTCCTCTTCCTCCCCCTCTTCCACCCCCTCTCCCTCCCCCTCTTCCTCCTCCTCCACCTCCTCCTCCTCCACCTCCATCACCTCTTACCCAACCTCCTCTTCCTCCTCCTCCTCCACCTCTTCCTCCACCACCTCCTCCTCCTCTTCCACCTCCACCACCTCCACCTCTCCCTCCTCCTCTTACTCCCCTTCTTTTTCCCTCTCTTCCATTTGTCCTTCCAAACCTCTCACCTTATCCTCTCCCTATAGGCACCAGAAAGAGCCAGAGTTCACAGCCATTCCTCAACAAGAGGGCATACATATGCCTAAGAAAAGACTCGTTCCATGGTTGGTAATGATCCCCAGCTGGTCCATAAAAAGGGAGGAATTTACGACACCAGCTGTCATATGTGTGCCATACATATTCTACCAACTTCCTTTAACACATTCAACCTTCCGTTTCCAGCTGCTTATGTCAGGGTGGGGGGAGAGGGGGAGAGGATAGGTAGAGGTGGGGTGGAAGTGGGGTCAGGGGATAGGGTGTGAGGGGGGGAGGTGGAGATGTGGCTGCGGGGGGGGGAGGAGTTGGAAGTGAGGGTAGGGTAGGGGGGGGGAGGAAGAGGGGAAATTGGAGGTAGCTTGTGGTACTTTTCTTATCTTCTTTTTGTAAAAGTAAGTTCTGAAGGTATACTTGTTTGAAATATATATATATATATATATATATATATATATATATATATATATATATATATATATACATATCTTTAAGTATTCATAAGAAGTGAACAATAATATGTAAAATAATCAACCTGCAAGAGCAATAGATATCTCCTGGAATGTGGTAAGCAGGACAAAATAAAAACGTATTTCTTTTTCTCAACATTGAACGTCACTTGCAGATGATATTCTGGCACCCTGATGCAACATGCCTTTGGGGAATTGAAAGAATCAAGACGCATAAAAAAATGTATTGAGAAAAAGATAGAAAAATATATTTTTCATTGTGATAGATTAATTCGAAACGTTTCTCAAAATTAAAACTTGGTACTTGTATATCGTTGCATTTATTTTTTTTTCGCTTGTTTTGCCCTCTTTTTTTCTTTTCTTTTTTTCGTTTTTCTCGTGTTTTTTTTCGTTTTTTATGCTTTCTCTTTTTACGTTTTTTTTCGTTTTTGTTTTCTTTTTTTTCGTTTGTTTTTCTTCCTTGTATTTCTTTCTTTCTTCCTTTCTTTTCTTCGCCTTTTTTCTCCCGTCCTTTTCTTTCTTTCTTTCTTCCTATCTTCTCTTCCTTCCTTTCTTTTCCTCCTTCTTTTTCTTTCCTTCTTTTCTCCTATCTTTTATACCTTCATTTTCCTTCGTTCTTTCCTCCTTTCTCTCTTTTCATCCTTCTTTTTCTTTTCTTTTTTCATTCTTCCTATCATCTCTTTCCTCCTCTTCCTTATTTATTTTTTTCTCTTCCTTTCTCCCTTTTCTTCTTCCTTTTTCTTCCTTTACCAACTCATACTTCTATTTTTTTTTTTTTGCATTCTACTGCAATTTGAAAAAAAAATAATAATATACAGATGATTAAAGTTTATACAGAAGTTATTAAAAAAAAAAAAAAAAAAAAAAGAAAAAAAAAAAAAAAAAAAAAAAAAAAAAAAAAAAATATATATATATATATATATATATATATACATATATATATATATATATATATATATATATATATATATATATATATATAATATGATAAAAATTCAATAAAGTTATGGAATACAAAGGAGGTATAAAAAAGGTGATAAAAACAATAATACAATACAGAATACAATACACAAACAAAGACTCTAAAAAAGACACATGGGTGTGGTGAGTAGGTATGTGGAAAAAGAAGAAAGAAAAATCATTTCAAGACATTATTATTGTAGGAGTGGTGATGAGTGTGTGATGAAAACAAGAAAACGAAGAAAATATATATTGTCATGAAGGGTGATGAGAATGTGATGAGTCTAGAGAGGGACTAGTGATGAAGTGTGATGACATAAAAAAGAAAAAGAAAAAAAAAGTACCAATGCACCCATACTGGTTTGATAAAATATGGGTGATGAACCCGGAGATAGATTAGTGATGATATTGTGATGAATGTAATGAATAAATAGAGGAAAAGAAAATATAGACAGAGGCTACAACCTAAGATCTCTCACACTCAATAGATGGCGTTGCTTAGCTGTATCGCTTTACCAATTAGCTGAACATCATTTCCAGTTTTGCTCCTTTGTAATCAATCCCATAGTTCTAATCTCTCTCTCTCTCTTTCTTTCTTTCTCTCGCTCTCTCTCTTTCTCTTTCTCTCTCTCTCTCTCTCTCTCTCTCTCTCTCTCTCTCTCTCTCTCTCTCTCTCTCTCTCTCTCTCTCTCTCCTCTCTCGCTCTCTCTCGCTCTCTCTCTTTCCCTTTCATTTTCTCTCTCTTTCTCTTTCTTTCTCTTTCTCTCCTCTCTCTTTTTTCTCCTCTCTTCCTTTTTCTTCTCTCTCTTTCTCTCTCTTTTCTCTCTCTCTCTCCTCTCATTCTCTCTCTCTCTCCTCTCTCTCTCTCTCTCTCTCTTCTCTCTCTCTCCTCTTCTCTTCTCTCTCTCTCTCTCTCTCTCTCTCTCTCTCTCTCTCTCTCTCTCTCTCTCTCTCTCTCTCTCTCCCTCTCCCTCTCCCTCTCCCTCTCCCTCTCTCTATCTCTCCTTCCCTCACTCTCTCATCTCTCCTTCCCTCTCTCTCTCTATCTCTCTCTCTCTCTCTCTTTCCCTCTCCCTATGGGAGGAGAAAGGAGGTAGGAGGAGTCAGATAGACAGATAGACAGAGAGAGAAAGATAGAGATAGATAGATAGATAGATAGAGAGAGAGAGAGAGAGAGAGAGAGAGAGAGAAAGAGAAAAAGAGAGAGAGAGCAGTACAAACACAAAGGTTCCGTTCCTCTTCCCCTTTTTGTCCCCAAGCACTTTCCTTCAAGAATATCTTCAAAATCTGAAAGTCTAATGGCGTAACAAGGCCCAGAAGCCTAATTTCTCGCGCTGTTCCCGGCAAAACATTTTTTTTTTTTTTTTTTTCCGAGCGTAGACATTTTAACAGCAGCGCTTCTGCGACGTGGCGTCTCGACCGTCAGACATGAAATAGGAGGTGTTTCAACCCCTGTTTCTTCCACAATATTTATGGTCCTCCTGCTACTACAGTACACGCCCCCCCCTCCTCCTCCTCGTCCTTTTATCCTTCTCTTCTTCTTCCTCCTCCTCCTCTTTCTCTTCTTCTTCCTCTTCCTTCTCTTTCTCTTCTTCTTCCTCCTCCTCCTTATTATCTTCTTCTTCTTCCTCCTCCTCTTGCTCTTCTTCTTCCTCTTTCTTCTCTTTCTCTTCTTCTTCCTCTTCCTTCTCCTTCTCTTTCTCTTCTTCTTCCTCCTCCTCTTCCTCCTCTCGCCAATCCTCCTCCTCCCTCATGCCTCCTCATTATGCCCTTCCCTACCGAGGAGGAAGAGGAGGAGGAGGAGAGGAAGAGAGGGAGAAAGTGGAAGAGGAGGCTTAGTAAGAGTAGGAGTAGGAAGAAGAGAAGTAGGAATAAGCGTAGGAGAAGGAAAAAGTGGAGGAAGAGGAGGAGGAGGAGGAGCAATAGGAGGGTGGGAAGAGGAGGAGTAGGAAGGGAGGAAGAGGTGACGAAGGCGACGGAGAACAAAGAGGAGGAAGAAACGGAGATGGTTGAAGGAGGAGCGAGAAGTGGATATAACGTAGAAGAAAAGGAGGGACGAGGAGATAGATAAGAAGGAAGAGTTAAGAGAAGGAATTGAATAAGAAGAAGAATCAAGAGGAGGAAAAGAGGAAGAAGATAAGAACAACGAGAAGAAATACATTATTTTGTTATTTTTAATTATCAATCTATCCTCTATCAATTATTAATTTATTAATCATTAATTCATTAATTATTTCATCATTAGATTTGGAAGTGGTTGGAGGAAAAGAGGAAGAAGAGATGGAAAAAGAAGACAAAAAAAAAAAAAAAAAAAAAAAAAACCTGATACCTGATGGAAAATTGTAAAAAATAATTTGGTTACCATAAGTCTAGTAAGAGGATGCCGAAAATGGTAATTTTATTGCAAACGTGAGTGTTAGTGTTGCAATATAGCATGTCCATGATACAATTGCAACTATTGCAAGTGTCTATGGTAACGTCATAACTATCTGGATTTGATCTCGAAAGACATTTTCTTTATTTTGTTTTCCTCTAAGTTCTCGTCTGTTAGGGAGAAAAAAAATTATTGATTTTTTTTTTTTTTTAGGGGGGGGGGGGGTATCTTGGCATTATTCTCATCGTCTCTGATTTTATTTATTTTCCCTCTCTCTCTTCGTATCATTATATTGAAAATCGAGGATTAACAAAATTACATTTTCTAGTACAACCTCTGTGATGAAATGATTATATTGTCTTTCAGAAACGGGAATATGTGAGACAGGGTATTTGACCGTAGAGTTTCGACGATCTAACAGAAGAGGAATGCAGATAATAGTGATATTCATGATAGTCCCTGCAATTATTCATATAATATTAGAGTTACAACAAGACTTAAATATTCCCTTATATCATCCCAATGTGAGGATGATTTTGTCCTCATTACAATGTTGTTACACTTGCTATATATATTGCAGAAACCTCTCATTCATTGCATGACATAAGGTATCATTGTCCATCACGAATATCATTCATGCACACATACACACATGCACATCATATGACCTTTCATACAATTTTCATAGCCCTTCCATGAACACCCCATGATTCTTCATGAATATTCAATGAAACCTTATGCATACTGAATGTTCGACCTTGAATTTTTATGAAGTTTTGTAAAAACGTGATATATCTCAATGTATAAGCTAACAATAGTATTCTGACTCTAGACTTCTTGTTTATCTTAAGTTCGTTGTTTCGTAATTGAATGGAAATTAAGAGAGTAAGAGAGAGAGAGAGAGAGAGAGTGAGAGAGAGAGAGAGA
>NW_028234426.1:3547173-3549673 GCF_977035675.1 Penaeus japonicus | reverse complement strand
TATGCAGGATATTAGGATTCTATTTACAGGATATTGGGATTCCATTTGCAGGATATTAGGATTCTATTTGCAGGATATTAGGATTATATTTGCAGGATATTAGGATTCTATTCGCAGGATATTAGGATTCTATTTGCAGGATATCAGGATTCTTGCATGTGCGTCTGATAGCAGGGAGGTTCTGGTAGCTATGTGATCACTTTTTTCCAAATAAAATTAATTAGCAACACATTTACAGCCTTTATGTGAAAGTTTATATGCTTGTGGATGACATATGATTCATGCTTTATGGAATATGCGTGTGTTAGAAGTACAACTTATGCAGGAATATAATCATATATTCAACTTTTGCCGATATGGGGTTAACATTTGGTTGCAGGATAATTGCATAAACGTTGTGGTTTTTATTATGTTATGTCGTACAGATACATACGAACACACACGCACACGCATAAACACACACGTATAAGCAAACACACAAACACAAAAAATCACACGCACATACACACGTCCAAGCACACAAACAAACACACATACAAACAAACAAAAACACGGACGCACACTGACACAGCCAAACACACACACACAAACACACATATACAAATACACAAACACAAACACATATACAAATACACACACAAACACACATATACAAACACACACATACATATACAAATACACACAAAACATATACAAAAACACACACACACACATATACAAACACACACAACCATACAAACAAGTTTCCTACATATCTCAAATACCTCTCCTCCTAAATACTTCAGATAGATAAAACACCAAAATAAACACAAAAAACACACACACAAAAAAAAAAAAAAAAAAAATCAACAATGAGTTACCGAGGCCAATTAATCACACGAAGAACTGGGTATTAATGAATCCCGAAGCAGCGCGAGCCAAAGTTAAAAATGGTTTTCGTCGCCTGCATGGCTAAGTAGAAGACCCTGAGCTGAAGTTAACGAGCTATCGCCCTTTCGCTCTCTTTCTTTCTCTCTCTCGGTCTGTCTCTCTTTCTCTTTCTCTCTCTCACTTTCTCTTTCTCTCTCTCTCTCTCTCTCTAGAAGACCCTGAGCTGAAGTTAACGAGCCATCGCCCTTTCGCTCTCTTTCTTTCTCTCTCTCGGTCTGTCTCTCTTTCTCTTTCTCTCTCTCTTTCTTTCTCTCTTTCTCTCTCTCTCTTTCTCTCTCTCTCTAGAAGACCCTGAGCTAAAGTTAACGAGCTATCGCCCTTTCGATCTCTCTCTCTCTCTCTCTCTCTCTCTCTCTCTCTCTCTCTCTCTCTCTCTCTCTCTCTCTCTCTCTCTCTCTCTTTCTTTCTCTCTCTCTCTCTCTCTCTCTCTCTCTCTCTCTAGAAGACCCTGAGCTGAAGTTAACGAGCTATCGCCCTTTCGCTCTCTCTCTATCTTTCTCTTTCTCTCTCTTTTTCCTCTTTCTTTCTCTGTCTCTCGTTCTCTTTCTCTCTCTCTGTCTCTCTCTCTGTCTGTCTGCCTCTCTCTCTCTGTTTCTCTCTCTCTATCTCTCTGTCTCTGTCTCACTCTCTCTCTCTCTCTCTCTCTCTCTCTATCTATCTATCTATTCTCCACCCGATTTCTCTCCATCCTCTCTCTCCTACTCCCTTTCTGTCTCTCTCCTTCTCTCTGTCTCTCTCACTCTCTCTCTCTCTCTCTCTATCTCTCTGTCTCTGTCTCACTCTCTCTCTCTCTCTCTCTCTCTCTCTCTCTCTCTCTCTCTCTCTCTCTCTCTCTCTCTCTCTCTCTCTCTCTCTCTCTCTCTCTGTCTCTCTCTCTCTCTCTCTCTCTCTCTCTCCTCCTCCCCCACCCTCCCTCTCTCTATTCCCCACCCGTCTTCTCCCCCATCCTCTCTTTCTCTCCCTCTTGGGGCTGGGGACAGAGCTCTTTAGGGGTTTAGGTTTCTCGTTGGTGTAGATAAATAGAGATAAATAGAGATGGATAGGCAGATAGATGGATAGACAGATAGACAGACAGATAGATAGAGATGGATAGATAGATAGAGAGAGGGGAGGGGAGGGAGAGAGAGAGGGAGTGAGGGTAAGAGAGGTAGGTTGAGAGAGAGGGAGAGAGAGAGAAAGAGAGAGAGAGAGAGAGAGTGTGTAATGGGTGTCTTAGAATGTTGGAACTAATAACCACGACAAAAGAGAGATACAGGAAAGGAAAACAAAATGAAAAAAAACACAAAAAGACTGAACAACGAGAGAAAAGGACAACAACAACATGAGCGAAACAAAGTGAAAAAGTTTAATCTCCCGACAATAACAACAACAACAACAAAAACAACAACAACACACAATCCCTTAAACAATGATTGAATCTTTTTCTTTTCTTTTCTTTTATTTTCCTCAAACTTTTCGACAAAAATTATAGTTCCTTAATAATTATAAACTTTTCCAAGTTAATAACGACAATTGTAATGATAATGTCAATGATTATAATGATTGTAATCGTGATCATAATATTGTTAGT
>NW_028234426.1:3534673-3537173 GCF_977035675.1 Penaeus japonicus | reverse complement strand
TCGACTTTTGGTTCTGTTTCTCGTCATGCATGTTTTTATTTAAGATATTTTACAGTGAAATAAGTAAGTTATAATTAATGCAGTTTATCATCATTACAAATAGATTCCTTTGACGCAATTAGTTACTATCATTTAGCTGTTTTAGAGACACACACACAAACATAAACAAACAAAAACACACAGATGCATCTATCTCTCTATATGTGAAAACATATGAATGCTTCTTATATTCCCATTCAACTAAGCCCCTTTCCCCCTTTCTTTCTTTTAAAACCCTCGGTTCCTCCCTCCTCCTTCCTCCCCCCACCTTCCCCTTCCCTCCCATCTCCCTCCTCCCCCCACCTTCCCCTTCCCTTCCATCTCCCTCCTCCCTCTTTTTTTTCCTTTATATCCTTTTTTATTCTTTTTTTTTCTTTTTTCCTTTCCTCTTTTTTTTCACCTTTTTTTTTTTTTCTTTCCTTTTTTTTTTTGTATCGCTTCCCCTCCCCCTCCTTCCTTCCTCCCCCTTCCCCTTCCCTTTTTTTTTTTTTTTTCTTTTTATTCTCTTTTTTTTTTTTTTTTAATTTTTTTCCTTTTCTTTTTTTTTTTCTTCATGCCCTTTTTGTTCCTCTTCTTTTTTCCCTCCTCCCTCCACTTTTTTTTTTTTTTTTTTTTTTTTTTTATTTTTTTTTTCCCCTCTTTCCCTCCTCGCCTTCCTCTACCCACCTCTCCACATTCTATCTTCCCTCCACATTTCCCCACCCTCCCCCCCTCCCTCCACCACACCTTCACCCACCCTCCCTTCCCCCTCCACCTTTCTCCACACACCCATCCTCCCTCCACCACCCCCTCCCACCCCCTCGACTCTCCCCCTCCCTACCACCTCACCCCCTCCACCCTCATCTCACCTCCTCCCCTCCCACCCACCCCTCCACCTCCCCCCTCCCCCCCCAAGCACAGCTCCCTCCCTCTTACCCTAGAAAGTCAGGAATGATTACAAGAGAAAGAGTGCCATAGAGTCCACTAGCTAGAGCCTTTGTTCCGCCTGTTCACAATGGATGGGGGACTGAATGCAGATCTATCTTTCTTTTTTTTTAGATTTAGAAAAAAATGAGTGAAAGGGAGGAATATTAGGATGAATATGGAACTGATCTGTAGTGAAGGAATTTTGGATTTTTGGATTTTTTTTTTTTAGGTTTATTGTTGTTGTTTTTGTCGTTTTTGTTATTATGATTTGGTTCGTTGTTTTGTCGTTTATTTATGTTTTCTTATGGTTATTGTTATTATTGTCGTTATCGTAAGCTTTGTAATTAATATTATTCTCTTCCTTAATTAGCAATACTATTACTATTATTTGTTTTTATTATTGCCATTATTATCATCGCCATTACTATCATTATCATTATCATTACTATTATTATCATTGTCATCATTATTATCCTTATCATTACTCCATTATTAGTAGTAATATCATAAATATTTTCTTGTTTTTCCTCATTACCTATCTATCTACTTATCTCTCTACCCACCAACTTGCCTATCTATCTATCAATTTATCTATCTATTCATCTACCTATCTATCTCTCTACCTACCTATCTATGTATCTATCTATCTAGCTAGCTACCTATCTCTCTCTCTCTCTCTCTCTCTCTCTCTCTCTCTCTCTCTCTCTCTCTCTCTCTCTCTCTCTCTCTCTCTCTCTCTCTCTCTCTCACTCACTCACTCACTCTCTATCTATCTATCTATACATCCTCCTCTCCTATATCATCCACATATCCTTTTACATTCCTTTATTATCTGTAGCTGGCCTTCTTGTCTCTCCTTCTTTCTCAGGATCCATTCTCTTTCTCTCCTTCTTCCCGAAATAAGGAACTCCACCGCACGGTTGAAATACCACGATAAACGGTCATCTATTCAAAGTCTAGGTAATTATTAGGTGGGTGGGGGTGGGTGGGGGTGAGTGGGTGGGGGAGTAATTAAAGTAGTAGTAATTAAGATTCTCACCCTCTCTGTGGCTCTTATACTGTCGTTCTCTTTCTCTTTCTTTTCTGTCTCTCTCTCGATCTATCACTCTCTATCACTATTCTCTATTCTCTTTTTTCTATCTAGCTAGCTATCTAGCTCTATCTCTCTCTTTCTCACCGCCATTCTTTGTCTCTCGTTCTCTTTGCTCCTTTACGATCTCTATCACTTTTTCTCTCTACTTTTCACTTTTTCTCTCTCTCACTTCTCCCAACTCTCTCTTTCTCTATCTCTCTCTCTTCGAATCTATCTCACACGCGCCGTTCTGTTCTCTGTTTTCTCGTTCTCTTTGCTTCCCCTACGATCTCTCTTCTCGCTCTCTCTCTCTCTCTCTCTCTCTCTCTCTCTCTCTCTCTCTTTCTCTTTACTTCTTCTCTCTCTCTCTCTATCTCTCTGTCCTAAATCCCTCACCCCCCCCTTTTCCCGTCCTCAGCTTCTTTTACCTCCTTTACGATCTCTCTCTCCATCTCTCTCTCTCTCCCCCCCCCCTCTCTCTCT
>NW_028234426.1:3519482-3531982 GCF_977035675.1 Penaeus japonicus | reverse complement strand
CCCCGCAGATCAAAACATAACACGTCCACACACCCACAAACAAAATCAACATCTTGCATGGTTATCAACAACACTAAAAGCGAAGTAGATCCTTATCATACGCATAAATAATCTAGTAAAATATATAACCAGAGTCAAGATGGAGTCATAACAAATCAATTGAAGTAATTAGTGTCAGACCGAAACTACACTAACGATTCGAAAGTGTAAACAAGAAAGTAAACAACCTTTTTTTTTTGGTTTCATTTGCATACTCTGTTTTTGTTTTTAATCTTGGGTTTTCTCTCTCTCTCTCCCTGTCTCTGTCTCTGTCTCTGTCTCTGTCTCTGTCTCTGTCTCTCTCTCTCTCTATCACTCACTTTCTGCTTCTATATCTATCTCTTTACTTCTCTATTTCTGTTTCTGTCTTTCTCTCTATATATAGGCCTTTCTCTCGCTCTCCCTCTTCCGCTTCCTTTCTCTCTCTCTCGCTTATTCCCCCCCCTCCTCCCTTTCTTTCCTATTCCCAACATCTCCTCCTCCCTCCCCCCTCCTCCCTCTCCCTCTCTCTCATTCCCCTCCTTTCCTATATCCTCTCCTCCTCCCTCCCCCCTCATCCCTCTCTCTCTCTCATTCCCCTGCTCTCCTCCCCCAAGTCCTCCACTGGCTCTGCTCGATCTCATGTCCCTCCTCCGTCCTCCCCCCTCCTCCGCTCGTCCTCCCCCTCTTCTCAGTTCCCCTGCCTCTCGCTATAAGCCCTGCGGTCCCGCCCCTTCCCTCCTGGCCGACCCCTCCGCCGCCCTGTCCCCTCCCCTCCCCTTCCCCCCCTCTCACTTCCAAGATACGGCCTGTTTACACCAAGAACTCTTAGTCCACGACCCAACTAACCCGATAATTCAACAACAGACGAGTAAACAGAACTCGATGCGGTCATCCGAGCTTTAACTAATGAGGTTTAAGAAGCGAGCGGAACCGAGCCATATTTCTATTTTTTTTTTTTTTTTTTTTATTCCTATTGCTATTATTTTTTGTCTTCTATATATAGGGTGGGTTAAGAATGGATTATTTTGAGGGAACTGTTTTTTTAGTGGTGAGTATTGTTTCGAATTTTGCTATGTGTGTGTGTGTGTGTGTGTGTGTGTGTGTGTGTGTGTGTGTGTGTGTGTGTGTGTGTGTGTGTGTGTGTGTGTGTGTGTGTGTGTGTGTGTGCTTGTGCGTACGTGCGTGCGTACATGCTTGCTTACTTGCGTGCGTGCATGTGTGTGTATGTATGTGCGTATACATATCGCACATCATACACATCCAAATAATAGTCATATTTCTAATAGCATCTCCCTGAGTTCAGCGGCACCGAGCGAGCGCACACTAACCTCGCCTCCGCTTCCAGGAACCCAGCCTCCGCTGGCTGTTTAAAAATACTTACTTTCCGAACCATTTTGTAAACAAGTTCGGGAACGACATTATCAATCAAATGATGAAAAAGAGTAGAGAGGGAGAGATGGAGAGAGAGAGGGAGAGAAAGAGAGAGAGAGAGAGAGAGAGAGAGAGAGAGAGAGAGAGAGAGAGAGAGAGAGAGAGAGAGAGAGAGAGAGAGGGGGGGAGGGAAGAGAGAGAGAGAGAGAGAGAGAGAGAGAGAGAGAGAGAGAGAGAGAGAGAGAGAGAGAGAGAGAGAGAGAGAGAGAGAGAGAGAGAGAGAGAGAGAGAGAAAGACGAGAGAGGGAGAGAAGAGAGAAAGAGAGAGAGAGAGAGAGAGAGAGAGAGAGAGAGAGAGGGAGAGAGAGAGAAGAGAGAGAGAGAGAGAGAGAGAGAGGGGGGGGGGAGAGAGAGAGAAGAGAGAGAGAGAGAGAGAGAAGAGATAGAGAGAGAGAGAGAGAAGAGAGAGAGAGAGAGAAGAGAGAGAGAGAGAGAGAGAAGAGAGATAGAGATAGAATGGAGAGAGAGAGAGAAGAGAGAAGAGAGAGAGAGAGGAGAGAGAGAGAAGAGAGAGAGAGAGAGAGAGAGAGAGAGTGAGAGAGAGAGGAGATGAGTGTTAGAGTAAGAGAGAGAGAAGAGAGAGGGCGAGGGGGAGAAGGGGAGAGGAATGTGATATGAGAGAGAGAGAGAGAGAGAGAGAGAGAGAGAGAGAGAGAGAGAGAGAGAGAGAGAGAGAGAGAGAGAGAGAGAGAGAGAGACTGGGAGAGAGAGAAATGTAAAATTAATAAAAAAAATACAACACTTTCATCCAGCAGCTACATCGACCTCGCTGGAGAACCGTGCATGGAGATAGAAAAAGGATAGATGAATAGATATGAAAAAATGTGAAGAAGCAATGACAAGAAATGATGACACTGAAAGAGAAGAACACACTGCGCCAGGCTATGGATAATGGGTGAAAACACATTCATAAATTGTGTCTCTTCTCGACCGATGGGTAAGATATATTATTGGCATTACTACCACTAATACTGTCATTATTTTCATACGTTTTCATATTGTCTAGGACTCTCTCTCTCTCTCTCTCTCTTCGCTCTCTTCATCTCTCCTCCTCCTCGCCTCTCTCAATCATTCCTCTTCTCCCCCCTCTCCCTCACCTCCTCTCTCTCGCTCCTCCTCTCTCTCTCTCTCTCGTCATCCCCTCTACATCCTTCACCACCTCACTCTTCCCGTCCTCACCCTCTTCTCCCCTCATCTCTCTCTCTCTCCTCTCCCTCCTACCATCCATCTCTCCCTCGGTCCTCCCTCCTCCCTCTCTCTCTCTCTTTCCTCCTTCTATAACGGAGCTCGAATATATGTTATAATGGTTTTGGCTCAGTAGCAAAGTGGCATATGTCAGAAGGTGAGTTGTTTCTCCTATTGGCAAAAGTTTGTCCCATAAGCGTCTTGGAGGAACATCTCTCTACTTCTGCTTCTTGGAGAACTTGCTCGAAGGAGAAAGCAATATCCTTAGGTTTTCCAAGGAAGGAGGTACTGGTAAGGCATTGTTGCAAGAGTGTTTGATTTGTGTGTGTGTGTGTGGTGTGTGTGTGTGTGTGTGGTTGTGGTGTGTGTGAGGTGTGTTTTGTGTGGGTGAGAAGAGAGAGAGAGAGAGAGATGAGAGAGAGAGAGAGAGAGTAGAGAGAGAGAGAGAGAGATGAGAGAGAGAGGTGAGAGGGAGGAGAGTAGAGAGAGAGAGAGAGTGAGGAGAGTTGATGAGGTGAGAGAGAGAGAGGAGAGATGAGAGAGAGAGTGAGAGAGAGAGAGAGAGAGTTTGTGAGAGAGAGAGACATGTTGAGAGAGAGTGAGAGAGAGAGAGAAAGAAAGAAAGATAGAGAGACAGAAAGAGAAAGTAGAGAGAGAGAGAGAGAAGGAGAGAGAGAGAGAGAGAGAGAGAAGAGAGAGAGAGAGAGAGAGAGAGAGATAGAGATAGATAGAGATAGATAGATAGAGATAGATAGAGATAGATAGAGATAGATAGAGATAGATATAGATATATATATATATATATATATATATATATATAGAGAGAGAGAGAGAGAGAGAGAGAGAGAGAGAGAGAGAGAGAGAGAGAGAGAGAGAGAGCGTGGAGGTCATCTTGAGATTGGCTGCGGAGGATAATTCCTATGCTAACCCTTTCCCTTCCCGTCTGCCGGAGAATATAAGTACACAGTAAAACCCTCAATGCAAATAGAATGAAGAATCCGCGAGGCAGTGAAATATGAGGAGCATGACGAACGCACGAACAGACGGACGGACGGACGTGGACACACACACACACACACACACACACACACACACACACACACACACACACACACACACACACACACACACACACACACACACACTAGAATCATCCCCATCGACAAGAGATACAAAAAAAAGCCCAACAACTGATGAATATCGCAGCCTCCTTTGACTCGCACCGAGGGCTCAGCCGCACGCAATCACGCACGCATTCACGGACGACCACCGGACGAACGAACGACTGGAGGAGAGGGGAGAGGGGGTAGGGGAGAGGGGGGAGGGGGGAGAGGGAGAGAGGGGGTAGAGGGGGGGGGTGACAGGCGCCCACTTTCGGAGGTCGTGTTCGCTCTGAACATCATAAAGGGCCACAACTTCTTAGAATCTCAGGCTCTTCTTTTATAAAGTGGTATCTTAGCCTTTGGATGAGTGGAGTGAGGAGCCGTTTTGTAGGATATAACGCTCTCTTGGGAATAAGAACGAAATGGGGTAGGGAAGGGGTGGGGGGATGGGGGGAGGGGGGCTAGGGGATGGAATAGGGAGAAAAGGAGATGGGAAGGGGGAGGAAGAGGAGATAGAGGAGGAGGAGGAGGAGGAGGAGGAGGAGGAGGAGGAGGAGGAGGAGGAGGAGGAAGAGGAGGTGGAGGAGGAGGAGGAGGAAGAGAACAACAACAACACCAACAACAACACCTACAACATGATGATGATGATGATGATGATGATGATGCAGGAGGAGGAAGGAGAAAGAAGAAGCGTCGGTAGAGAGGGAGGAATGATCGAGCGAAGAAGACAAAATTTTAAAAAAGACGAAGAGGAAGGAGCACGGAATGAACCAAAACAAAAACAAACGGAGGAGAAAAGAGGGACTGAAAGCATTCTCGTGTTCACCTCTTTCCCCTTATTTAATAATCGCTCTCCTCCGTTGCTCATAGTTCGTTTTCTTTTTCCTCCTTTTGTGGTCCCGGTTTTCCTTCCTTCACTCATTTCCCATTCTATTTCCATTCTTCTGATTTCATTTTTCCATTCTTACCTCTTCCACATTCTTCTTTCATTCTTCCCTCTGCTTTTCCTCCGACTTTTTTTATCCGTCTTCCGATCGAGTTTCACCTCACCATTTCCCCTCCTTTTCCACGACCCTCCCATCGTCATCTTCCGTGTCCCCTTTCCTCCTTTATCATCTTCGTCTATACTATACACTGTCTACAACTATAAACACTTCGAGTATACAACGCCGCGAAGGGCAGAGGGCAGATGGGTGAAGGAGGGCGGGGATTGGCTGAGGCGCGTGAGAGGGAGGAGGTGATTGGCTAGGAGGGCGGATGTGCTTTATGAAAGGGAGGACGTGATTGGCTGATGGAGAGACGGTTCTTTGAGAGGGAGAGCTGGATTGGTTGAGACGGGAGTGCTTGGTGAGAGGGAGGATATGATTGGCTGAGGCGGATATGCTTTCTGAAAGGGAGAACAGGGTTGGCCAAGGGAGATGGTTCTATGAGAGGGAAGACGTGATTGGCTGAGGCGGATATGCTCTGTGAGTGGGAGGACGGGATTGGCTAAAGGAAAGATGGGATAATGAAAGGGAGGACAGGATTGGCTGAGGTGGATTTGCATTAAGAGAGGAAGAACTGGATTGGTTTAGGGAGAGATACATGCTAAGAAGGAGGACAGGATTGGTTTTGGATTAGATGCTTCATGAAAGGGAGAAGAAGATCACCCGAGGGAGAAATCGTGATTGGAAATGATTGGTTGAGCGAGCGAGCGAGAGAGAGAGAGAGAGAGAGAGAGAGAGAGAGAAGAGAAGAGAAGAGAAGAGAAGAGAAGAGAAGAGAAGAGAAGAGAAGAGAAGAGAAGAGAAGAGGGAGAAGAGAGTGGAAGGGAAGAAGAGAAAAGAGAGAGAAGGAAGAGAGAAAAAAAGAGAAGAGAAGAGAAGAGAAAGAAAAGATAGAGAGAGAGAGAGAGAAAGTAGAGGTGAGAGAGGAGAGAGAGAGAGAGAGAGAGAGAACGTGATTTTCCAAAGGAAGAAACGGAAGGCAGGACAATAAGCCAAAGAGAAGGAAAGGTCAATGGCAAGAGGGAAAAAAATATCAGCAGAGGGAATATAGCTTTTGTACAGGAATAGCGAGCATGCAAGACGAGAGAACCCCAAGTAATATAAGACATAAAGCGAAAGAAATTAAACAAGGAAACGCAGGATTGATTGATGCTAAAACTAGAAGAATTTCCAGGCAAAAGGAAAAGCGAATTCACAGATAGACGAAAGAAGCTGCAATGTTAACGCACAGGAGAAAACCTTCCACGTCCTGCAATAAATGATTGACTACGAGGGACTACGAGGGACTACGAGGGAAGGAGCAAGAATACACGTGATTGCATGATTGCGAATCCGACTGTGCAAGCGGAATAAAGTGAGCACAGACTGGAGAGAGAGCGGAGGGCGTAATGCCTGGCTATGAAACCGATGCATGTGTTGAAAGGGAAAAGTTGAAAGTAAAATACTGGGCAAGATTGATTTTGACGTGAATTGAAACGTTATTGGATATATTTCTTGAGAGCCTGGGGACCTTAGACACATTATTTCTGGCATTTCTCTTTGTTCCTTTCTCTCTCTTTCTCTCTCTCTTTCTCTTTCTCTGTTCCTACTTTCTTCCCCTTCCTTTCCACTTCTCTCCTTTCTTTTCCTCCTTTCTCTCTTCCCTTCTCCTCTTTCTCCTCTCCTTATTTCCTATTTTCTCTTTTTTATTCCTCCTCTCTTTCTCTTTTTCCCCCCTTTTCTTTACTCTTCCATCCCCTCTTGTTCTCTCATTTCTCTCTCATTCTTACTCACCTTTACTCCTCTCTTTTCCTATCCTTTCCTATCCTCCCCCCTTTTCTTTTCTTTTCCTTTGTCCTTTTTTTTTTCTTTCTCCTTGCTTTCTCTTTCCCTCTTCTCTGCTCCTTTCCTTTTTCCTATCCCCTTTCATTCCCACACTCTTTCCCTCTGCTCTTTCCTCTCTCTCTCTCTTCCTCGTCCCTCTCACTCTCACTCTCACTTTCATCCTCCTCTCTGACTCTCTCTCTCTCTCTCATCCTCTCTTCTTTCTCCTCTCCTGCTTCTCTCTCCCTCTCTCTTCTCTCTCCCTCTCCTCTCCTCCCACCTCTCTCCTCTCTAGCCTCGTCGTTATGGTCAGTTTTCCTATTCCCTACCTTTCCTCGGCAAATCCCACCCCTCCCCATGGCATTCTCTCTCTGTATCTCTCTTTCTCCATATTCTCTCTCGTCTCTCCTGTCCTCTTCCTTCTTCCCCTCTTTCTCTCTCTTTCTCTTCTTCCTTTCTCTTTCTCTTGCTTCGACCCCTCTCTCTTTTCCATCTTTTTTTTTTTATCTCTCTCTCTCTCTCTCTCTCATCCGCTCATCATCCGCTCTGCTCGTCCACCGTTCTCTCTCTCTCTTCATCTCCTCTTCTCCCCTCTCTCTCTCTCACTCTCCTCTCCTCCTCTCTCTCGTCCTCCCTCTTCTCCTCCTCCTCCTCCCTCCCCTCCTCTCCTCTCCTCCCTCCATCCCTCTCACTCCTACCCGTCTCCCCTCTCTCTTCTCCTCCTCCTCACCTCTCACGCTCTCTCCCTCCCTCATCTCTCACGTCTCGCCTCATTCTCCATCCTCTCGCTCTCTCCATCTCTCTTCTCGTCTCTCTCGTCCACTCCTCCCCCCTCTCACTTCCTCTCTGCATCCTCTCTCTCCTCTCTCATCGACTCTCTCTCTCCTCGTTTTCCCTTCTCTCCTTCCTCCCCCGTCTCGAGTCTTCTCTCAACTCCGCCTTCTCTCTCTTCTCCTCTCTCTCCTATCCTCATCTCTCTCTCTCTCTCTCTCTCTCTCTCTCTCTCTCTCTCTCTCTCTCTCTCTCTCTCTCTCTCTCTCTCTCTCCTAAACCCCCTCTATTCGGAAAACAAAATCAAGTGCATCATAACCCATCAAAAACAAATAAACATAACTAATCATACACAACAATTGATCATACCACCACAATTACCAATCACACCAATCATATAAACAACCAACCCGCCCCCCCCCCCAAAAAAAAAAAATAATAATAATAATAACCTAACGAAGACCGTCCCTCTCCTCCCCCCACCCCACCCCCCCACCTCAACCCCCCGACCTCTAACCTCAATCACCCAACCTACCCCCCCACAACCCCCATCCCCATCCCCCACACCCACCCCCAGGGCCAACCCGACATCCCCACACCCCCATCCCCACCCCAACCCACATCCCATCCTCAAGTCAATATTTATCGGTCGAGTCTCACCGCGTCTGTCGGGATGGGTTTACCTTGGCTTGAGGCTTGCTAATTGGTTCAATTGGTTCACCTTGGAGCGGTTAGTCCTATGAGCTTTCGGTTCTTCGAATCAGCTGGAAAGCCGATCATGTTCGCTTGTGCTTCCGGGAGAGTCTTGGGTCTTTTATCAATTATCTTATTTTCGTTTTTTTTTTTTTTTTGGGGGGGGGGAGTTTTCGTGTTTTTTTTTTCCGTTTTTTTACCCTTTGTTGTTGTTTTTTTCTAGTTTTGTTTTGTTTTTGTGTTGTTTCTCTTTTTTCTTTTTTTTTTTTTTTTTTTTTGTTAAGAATTATGCCGTTCTTTTTTAATTGCGTGGCTTTATTAATTCTTCACATTCCTTCTCTCGTGCTCTGTCCCCCTTTTCTTGATTTTTTATTTTTCCATCTTTTCTCTTTTTTCTCTCGAGTTTTTTTCGTAGAAAGGTTGTGGGTGTTATGTTCGATTTTATCATTATTATTACCATTATTATCATCATCATCATCATTATTATTATTATTATTATTTTTATTATTATTATTATCATCATCATTATTATCATCGTTATTATTCATAAAAAAAATCTTTAGATGTTCGTGTTGTTTCTTTACTTTCTATAAAAGTAACATTATTTCCCCTCATTTTTTTCATTTTGACAATTAACAAATCGAGTTGATGATTTTCTTTTTATTATTATTGTTGTTATTGCTACATTTTCTTCTTCCTTTGCCTCTTTATTTTACTGGTATTTTATCATTGTATTTTTTAAATGTTCTGTTTTTCGCTGTGAATTGTATTTTCGTGTTGTTGTTTTTTTTATTATTATAATCTTATCACTAATTACATGTCATCTTTAATTATCTTTTCCAATTGCTTTGTTCAAATCACAGGTTCAATTTTTTTTCTGTTTTCTTTTTGTCATGTCTATTTTATATTACTTTTTAAAGTTTGTTCTTCGTTTATCCCTATTCGTTTTTTTTTTTTTTTTTTTTTTTTTTCCTTTTTTTTTTTTTTTTTTTTTTTTTTTTTTTTTTGCCTCTTCTTCGTCTTCTTCTTCTTCTTCGCCGTCGTCGTCGTTGTCTTTGTCTTCGTCTACTTCTTCTCTTTCTCCTTCTCTTCGGGCGGCGTGGCAATTCAGTCGTTGTAACCACCTTCCTCCTCCACTCCTCCCTCACTCCCCCCTCTCTCCCTCCACCTCACTCCCCCGACCCCCCACCCACCCCACCCCCCTCCCTCCTCCGGTTCCTCCCTAAACCCATATATTCCCAACCACCACCACCCACCACCTCCTTTTCCTCCTTCCTCTCTCTCCTCTCTCCCCCCCCCACAACTCCACTCCGCCTCCCCCTCCTCCTCTCCTCTCCTCCTTCCTCCTCCCCCTCTCCTTCCTATCCCACCTTCCTACCTTTCCCTCCCAGCCCCCTCTTCCACCTCCCCCACCACCCACCTCTCCCCTCCTCCAACTTCCCCCTCCTACCCCGACCTCCTCCTCCCCTCCTCGCCCACCCACCCTCACCCCACACCCAACCACCTTTCCCCTCCCCTCCCCCTCCCCCCCCTCCCCCCCCTCGGGGTGCAAAATCCCCTCCCCGCCCCCCACCTCCCCCTCGTGCACCCCTCCCCTCCCCTCCCCCCAACCTCCGTTTCCGCCCGAGTGACTGACCGCCCAAATCTCTCACACTGATGTAGTCTGAGGGCTAATAAATGAGTAGCCTTAATTGGCATTCACTTGCCCACGTTTAATATTCATAACCAGACGCCTATGCTAATTTCAATGCCAGGCCGACAAAACGAGAGCAGTTGAGTCGTGGCTGGAGAGGTGTAATAATCTAATAGGGGTTTTGTGTGTGTGTGTGTGTGTGTGTGTGGGTGTGTTGGGTGGGGGAGGAGGGGGGGTTGTATGTGTGTAGGTGTGTTGGGCAGGAGGGGGAGGGGGGGTGTATGTGTTTGTGTTTGTGTGTGTGTGTGTGTGTGTGTGTGTGTGTGGGTGTGTTGGGCGGGAGGGGGGGGGGTTGTATGTGTTTGTGTTTTTGTGTGTGTGTGTGTGTGTGTGTGTGTGTGTGTGTGTGTGTGTGTGTGTGAGTGTGTGTGTGTGTGTGTGTGTGTGTCTGTGTGTGAATGTGTGCGTGTGTGAGTGTGTCTGCGCTTATCAATACGTCTACCTCAGTACTTTATGTGTGTGCGAGTATCCAGAGGCCTTTCCGCAAGTCATGCATCTCCCTCGGCCTCGGCGCCGGAGTCTTGCAGTAGGGCTGGCGAGCGCGCGTGGACCCGTGGGGCCCGGGGCATTCTTTTTAAGCAGAATGTTGGGAGGTAGAAAAGAAAAAAAAAGGGAAAGAAAAAAAGGGAAAAAGAGGGAATTGAAAAAGGAAAGGAAAACCCATAAAAAGAGAAGAAAGGAAGGAGGGTAGAGAAGGAGAAAAGGGGGGGGGAGAGGGGGGGAGGGGAAGAGTGGAGGGAAAAAGGGAAGAGAGGAAAACAAGGGAGGAGGGCAGAGAGAAAGGGGAACAAGGAAGGGGAGAAAAGGAGGGAAAGGTAAGAGAGAAAGGAAAGGGGAAAAAAAAGGGGAAGAAAAGGGGAGAGGGAAGAAAGGGGGAAAAAGATGGAGAGGGGGAAAGAGAAGGAGAGAAAAAAGGGGGAAAAAAAGGGAAGAAAAGGGAAACAATTGAAAGGGAGAAGAGGGGAAAAGAAAGGGACGGGAGAAGAGAGAGAAGAAAAAGGAAGAGAAAAGAGATGGAAAAGAAAAGGGGAAGAGGGGGGGAAAGAAAGGGAAAGAAAGGGCAAGGGGGAGAAAGCGGGGGACAAGGAACATTTTCCCCCCCTCCGGCCAACCCCCCCCCCCTTTCATCCCCTCCTCTCCCCGTTTCCTTTCCTCTCTCTCTCTCTAACCCCCCCTTCCCCTTCCCCTTCCCCTTCCCCTTCCCCTTCCCCTTCCCCTTCCCCTTCCCCTTCCCCTTCCCCTTCCCCTTCCCCTTCCCCTTCCCTTTCCCTTTCCCTCTCTCCTCTCTCCCCCTCCTTTTCCCTCTCATCCCCTCCCTCTCCCTCTCCCCTCTCATCCCCTCCCTCTCCCACCCTACCCTGTGCGACCGCTTGCACCGCTAAATGCGCAAACCTTCATTAATCAACGTCCATAAGATGCACGTTACGCAGGCCCTTTTACCTAGATTAACTGCACCTGTTACATTGGGGGAGGGGAGGGGAGGGGAGACGGAGGAGGGGGAGGGGAGGGGGAGGTGGGGAGGGGGGAGGAATTAGAGGGAGGTGTAAGGAGGTGGGGAGGGAGGTGGAGGGAGGTGTAAGGAGGTGGGGAGGGAGATAGGAGGAGCGGGAGGGGGGAAGGGGGAAGGTGGAGGGGAGGGGGAGGGAGGGATGGAGGGAGGAATTGGAGGGAGGTGTAAGGAGGTGGGAAAGGAGGAAGGGGTAAGAGCAAGTGAAGGGACAGGGGGGGGGGATATGTGGAGTCAGGGAGAGAAGGGGAGGGAAAACTAAGAGGGAGAGATTGGGGAGAGAGGCACAGCGTGAGTGAGGGAAGAGGGGAAAGGGGGAAGGGAACGCTAGGTGGGAGGGGAGAGGGAGGGGGAGGAGAAGCAAGGGGAAGGGAGAAGGAAGAGGGGAAAGGGGGAGGGGAAAAGGGCAGGGAGGAGAGACAGGGGAAAGGGAGAAGGAGGTGTGGGGAAAAGGAGAATGGGGAGAGAGACAGGGGGAAAGTAAGAGGGAGGTGGGGGTAGGGGTGAAGGTGGGGGTGAAGGGGGGTGGGGGGAAGAGCCCAATTTCCTGAAGTGCTAATTCAGGAGCGGAAGTGGTCTGGGTCCGTGGTTGTGTTTCCATTCCGCATAAATCTCGGTCGCTCATTTCGTACTTGTGGTCATCGTCAATTATCAAGGTAGAGATTTAAAAAAAATAAAGTAATAAAATAGAATAGGATATATGAAGAAATATAGAGAGAGAGGGAGAGGGAGGGAGAGAGAGAGATAGATAGATAGATAGAGAGAGAGAGAGAGGAAGGGAGAGGAGAGGGAGAGAGGAGAGAGAGAGAGAGAGAGAGAGAGAGAGAGAGAGAGAGAGAGAGAGAGAGAGCGAGAGAGAGAGGGAGGGAGAAAGAGAGAGATAGGTGGAGAACGAGAGAAAGAGAGAGAGAGATAATATACCACACACACATACACACACACACACACACATTCACACACACACATAAACATATATACACAGCTCATCCTTCCCTTCCCTCCCCCCTCCCCCCATTACACTAGATGCCGTCCCAAATCAAATCACCTCGCATGTGTCTGACCTGCCTGATCTAATCTAACCCGGGTGACCTTAGTTGACCTTAACTCCGGCTAACTTTAACGTGGACTAACTCCTGTGGGATTATTCCGCGATGGTGGATCATGAGGGGATTACATGTCCACTTTACCCCACCCCCCTCCCCCTCCTTCCTCTTTCCCCTTCCCCTTTCCCCTTTCCACTTCCCCTTCCCCTTTCCCCTTCCCCTCACACACTTTCCCTTCCCCCTTCATACTGCTGATAAAAGATT
>NW_028234426.1:3502698-3512698 GCF_977035675.1 Penaeus japonicus | reverse complement strand
ACTGATTGGGTGGTTCTTTTGTAAACATACGACATCAATTTAGAACAAACACTTTTTTCACTAATTTAATCCTCTTTTAAATATTCCTCGAGACTTTCTACTCATTCACTTATCTTTATTCTATTATTCAACAATTGCAAATGCAGTTTAAAAAAGCAACAACAATTCTACTCTGTTATAAAACTTTGGTAAGAATGTCCAGATATACTAATAGGATAAAATGTTAGAGTTAAATTAACCATCTGTTCTGCGCATGTTATAAAACATACAGTTTGAAATAACGAAGAGGAAGATGTGAGAGAAATATATACAAAACGTATTGTTTTATCAAGAACTATTTTAGAATATGATATAAATAAATATATGTTTTAATATAAGATATAGATATTTACAATCTTGTCTATACATCAGTGTATAATTATTAACACTTAATGGCGGCTAGAAACATATTTGCTATTATTATCTTTGAAGAAAGGAATTATTTGCTAAATAATTTTACTTATCTATATTTATTTCATTAGATAAAAATAAAACCGTCTCCAACTATTAATACTTTATTACTGATGATTTGGAAAACTTTATTCATTATTCTAGATAGACCAAATTTTTATATATAAAATTATCATGACCATCAACATACAATTAAATTTAATGTCACTTTGTATCTTGTATTAGAAGAGAGAGGGAGAGTAAGTGAAAGAGAACGTGTAAGAAATTTAGAGAAAAAATAAATAAATAAAGAGAGAGAAGATATTCAGTTGATTAAATTTTTTCATTCAATTTGTTGAACAGACACACACATAATACATATATGTTAATTAGTGAAAATATGCAATTTTGACTTTAAGAGAAACGCTTATAACACCAAAATGGCTTTGGAATTATAGATATCTTTTTCAGATGATATAGATAAGTGGATATCGTTACATAATTATTACCATTCTATTGATATCATTATCATTATCCTCATCATCAGTGTTTAAATATAATCGGGGAATCCTAATCTTTAATGTTTTATAAAGATGAGAAATGATTATGTGAAGAGTGAGAGTGAAAGTGGAATAGAGAGAGTGAGTTTGAGAGTGAGAGTGAGAGTGAGAGTGAGAGTGAGAGTGAGAGTGAGAGTGAGAGTGAGAGTGAGAGTGAGAGTGAGAGTGAGAGTGAGAGTGAGAGTGAGAGTGAGAGTGAGAGTGAGAGTGAGAGTGAGAGTGAGAGTGAGAGTGAGAGTGAGAGTGAGAGTGAGAGTGAGAGTGAGAGTGAGAGTGAGAGTGAGAGTGAGAGAGTGAGAGTGCGAGTGCAAATTAGAGAAATAGATAATACGGGAAAGAAGATATTCAGTCAACGAAATACTTAAACGCACTCAAACACACACACACACCAAACACACACACACCAATCACGCACACACACACACACACGCACGCACGCACACGTCATAACAATAGGAATCTGATTTCATGCATATGTATATTAATTTCACTTTTGTTTCATAACATAACAGCATCAAAGAAAGAAACAAATAAGATTATCAAATATTTTTGTATATATCTATTATTCCATTTCCTTTAATATATTTTTGATATGTCTATTATTCTCTTTCCTATTTTGATTCATCTATTATTCCCTTTCCTTTAATGAATATATTCCCTTTCTTACTTTCAATAGCAATTCATACGACATTTGTTAGTTTATTTAATGAGAGAGAGAAAGAGAGATAGAGAGAGAGAGGGGGGGGGGGTGGAGAAAGAATGAGAGCGAAAGATAAAGAGAGAGAGTAAGAAAAATATTATTGAAAAATGAGACGTAAAAAAAATCCAAATGATAAAAATGGTATTTCTTATTACAAAATTTATGATGAATAAATAATATTCTGTTACTTATAACAACGATAGTACAAATAAGTAAAACAACCATACATAATACATGAATGAAAAAATATCAATGCAATAATACTGTTTATTATGATAATAACAACATGGATGATCATAACAGTAATAATCATGATAACAACACCAATAATGATAATAGTAATGAAAATGAATTAATCATTATACAAATAATGATGATAAATGGTTGTCATATCATACTTTATATCTTATATTTTATACACACCACGACCAACAATACCAAAAACAACAACAATAACAAAAATTATATTTGTATACAAACAAACAAAAAACAACAATAATAAAACACCAAAAGAATAATAAAACAATTACAAAACAACCAACAAGGATAATATTAACAACAAAAAACACACGACTGCTATTTTAAACAACAATAACAACAAAAAAACAACCACTAGTAGCAACAAAGACAAAAAAAACATAACACCAAAATAATAAATCATAACCACTATCATAACCACCACCACTACTACCACAGCAAAACCACTCCACCACCACCACCACAATAACAACCAACACCACTACTACCACCAAAGAAACCACACTACAACCACTACCACCACCATCACAACAACAACCATTACCACCACCACATCTACTAACACCATCACTACCACAAATAACCATCACTAACCGCTAACAACATCCCCATTCCCACATTCTAGAACATCCGTAAAGAGGGACCCGAAGGACACCCGAAGGACACCCGAAGGAAACCCGAAGGACACCCAAAGGACACCCGAAGAACACCCAAAGGACACCCGAAGGACACCCGAAGGACACCCGAAGGACTCCCGAAGGACACCCAAAGAACACCCAAAGAACACCCGAAGGACACCCAAGGAACACTCGAAGAACACCCAAAAGACACCCGAAGGACACCCAAAGGGAAATCCCAAGTCCTATTCACTTCCTTCCGACAAGAAAAGGACAGAATCCCTGAGAAGATTACGCAAGCTGCCACGTCTGGGATTTCGGCAGCTCCTACGTCTACCAAAAAAAAGGGGGGGGATAAGGGGGGATGTTGGGGGGGTGGGTGAGGGAGGGATAGGGGGATGCTGGGTGGGTGAGGGGGGGAGGGTAAGGGGGGTGTTGGGTGGCTGAAGGAGGGGGGTAGGGGGATGTTGGGTGGGTGAGGGAGAGGGGGGGGGGGGGGAGGGGATTACTGGATTTATCATCGAGGCGATACATTTTTTTATCTTTTTTTCCCTTTTATTTTTTGTTCTTTCTGTTTGGTTGGTTCGTTTATATGTTTGTTTGTTTGTCTGTTTGTCTATCTATGTTTTTTTTTCTATTTACTGGTCTTCCTATTTTGTCAACTCGTCTATTCCTGTTTCTTTATTTCTATTTATCTATCTTCTACATATACATTTTATTCAGTATATTTGTATCTATATCTATATCTGTTTCTATGTTTATCTATCTGTTTCTCTCTATCTATACGTTTTTTCTATCTATCTGTCTGTTCTTCTGTCTATCTATCTGTCCCTCTATCTACATATCTGTCTATCTATCTGTCTCTCCGTTCCTCTATCTAATATCTGTCTATGTTTCTATCGCAAAATCGTAATAAAAAAAATGCAAATGTCATGAAGAAGAAAAAAATATATACATAACAGTGAAAAGGACACGATAGATGGATATGGAGAATGAAGAAGAGAAAATGATAAAGAAATGAAGTGAAAAGAGAGAAAAAAAGAATAAAATGAAGTAAATAAATACAAACGAGAATGGAAAGATGATGACGAAAAAGGATAATAATATTTACGAAAAATTAAGAGAAACTCAAGAAAAAAAAAGGAAAGGGAAAAGGAAGTGGAGGAGGAATCAGAACCCTGGAGAATTGGTAAAAAAAAATCATAAAAGGAATTACAGAATTACAGAAGTCTTAGCGCCAGCATGCTCAAGATCATAAGAACACTCATAAACTATCTATTTGATTAGATATATCATCATGAGATTACATATTCTATAAGCTCTATCCTGACTGGCTATGAAACGGGTTCTAATTATAAGACTTTCCCTTATATGGAATTCCCTAATGACGAAAACATTAGTAACATTTCGAAATGTTAGATAAAGTTTCATTCTGAAATTCTAGTTATATAGTCTTTTACTTATTAATACATTTTTCTTTTTCTATCACTTTTTTTCTAAAAGACCATCCCTCGAGTCTATATTATGAGAGCTTGAAAAAAATGCCAAATCTGAAAAAAAAGTTCAGAAATCCCTTAAGTTAAACCCTAAATCTATTCCCGTGTTCTTCAAAAATGTTCCTCATGGGATATTATGTTCATGGTTTCCCCCTTTATCCCCTCGCCTTATCTTATTCCTTTATTCATTCTCAAGTGAATTTATTGTCACTTGAGAGACTGACGGAGCTCATGTTGTACGAACTCCTGCATAAGCATAGGGAAAAATACTTTAAAAAAGTTTTTTGAGTTAGGACGTTTAAATGTCTTGCTAACTAATCGCTGCCTTGTTTCTTTATTCTGTAATTGCAATGGTCGCGAGATCTTGAAAGGAAGAGGAGAAATAGACAATGAATATAATAAAAGCAATAAAGATGTGATCACAGAAGAGAAAAATAAACTACCTTATGAATAAAATATTTAAAATCACCAAAGGACACACAATAACCAAGCCACTCACTTGTTACGATCAGAAAAAAAAAGGAAAACGCAAAAAAAAGGGATAGAAGACAAACGCATTAAAGAAGAAGAGTAAAGAGACAAGAGGCACTTCAACTTTACGTTCATATCCGCTCCAGCAGAAGGTCGGTTAGACACAAAGACTTCACCGAGAAGAAAGAGGGTGAAGAATCGGACCCAAAAGAAAAAAAAAGAAAAAAAGAAAAAAGAAAAATAAATAAAAGAAATACAGAACAGAAAATCCTTCTCGACCTGCTCTTTCCTCTTCCTCTTTAACACCTCTTTCCTCAACTCTTCTTTTAACAGATCCTCTTATATTCGTTTTTTTTTTTTTTTTTTTTGGGGGGGGGGGGGGGGGGGGGGGATTACGGCTGGTCGGGTAGAGAAACCCAAGCGCAGGACAGACCGGAACGCAACCTTGATTTAGCTGAGGGAGGTCTCGGGGTAAGGGGGAGGGGGAGGGGTACGTCAGAGGAGAAAGGGGAGGGAGGGGAGAGGAGGGTAAAAGGGGGAGGAGGAGGAGGGTAAAAGGAGAGGAGAGGAGGATAAAAGGGGAGGAGGATGAGGGGGATAAAAAGGAGAGGAGAATGAGGGTAAAAGGAGAGGAAGAGGAAGGTAAAATGAAGGGAAAGGAAGAAGGAGGGGAGGGGAAGGGAGAGGAAGAGAAAAGGGGGAGGGTAGAAGGGAGGAAGAGCAAGGGGAGGGTAAAAGGGAGGAATAGGAAGAGGGAAGAGGGGAGTAAGATGAAAGAAAGGGGAAGGGAGTGGAAGAGAAAGGCGGAGGGTAGAAGGGAGGAAGAGAAAGAGGAGGGTAAAAGGGAGGAGGAGAAAGAGGGGAGTAAGAGGGAGGGGAGGGTATGAGAGAGGAAGAGGAAAAGGAGTGTGAGTGAAAGGAAGAGGAAGAGTAAGGAAACAAGGAGGAAGAGGAAGAATAAGATAACAAGGAAGAAGAAGAAGAGGAAATTGAGGGTAAGGGTGAGGAAAAGGAAGAGGAAGATGAAGAGGAGGATGAGGGTAAGAGGAAGTAAGAGGAAAAAGGAGGAAGAGATAGAAGAAGAGGGAAAAACACGCAAAAAATCTAAAGTTGAGATGAGAAATAGAACGGAAATAAGAAAAAGGGAGTAGATAGAAGAGAAGCAAATCCAATAATAATTGAGGAGGACACGAAGGAGAAGCAGAAGAAGGGAAGGGGGAGAGGGACGTTAATAAACAGAGGCGGAAAAAGATAAGATAAAAAACAAACAAACAAATAAGACAATAAATAAGAGGGAGACAGAGAAATGACGAGAGAACGAAGAATGCAAGAAAGAGAAGAAGAAAGAAAAAATAAGGAAGAAGAGATGATGTGAAACGAGAATAAAGATGGAAGAAGGAGTGATGAAGAAAGAAAGCAGAGGAATAAAGATAAGAATCAGAAAGAGAATGGAGGGAAGGAATTATGATAATTAAGTTAAGATACAGTAGAAGAAAAGAAAAGCAGTGAACTAAGCTAGAGAAAGCGAAAAAATAAATAAAAAACAAAAAAAGAAAGAAAGGAGAGAATAGGAGGATAGAATAATCCCAGAAATAAACGAAAAAAGAAAAAGAAAATAATAGTAAGAAAAAATACACATAAATTACGCACATGCCATTTACTTATGTGTCCGTGTGTGTATGTGTATGTGTACATGTGTATATATACGTATAAAAAATCCTGCTAGTGAGTATGTAGGTGTTTTTTTTGTTTTTTGTTTTTTTTCTTCGTAATTACGTACATACTTCTGGCATGTAATCTGGTAATCCTACAAATACATAATCCTTGTTTAAGAGACAGCTCATGTTCGTAGATAAGGTGTCATTGTATCACTCATGTTAGAAAGACAAACAAGACAAACAAACAAAGAAGATCTTGAACGAGATTAAGGGACGAGTTTGAATACTGGATAAGATTATCCACGAATTGGAGTGTGATTTTTCTTTCATTTTTTTCTCGACAATGACTAGGACTTCAAGCATTCTGGGAATAGACTAGGCTAGGCTAGACTAAAGGGTATTTAAGACTAAAATGGAGACTTCTTTGTTCTAAGACATATGTTCTTCTAGTCGTTTAGGTATAAATGATCCAAAGAATCTATATCCGTTTTTTTATTGTGGGCTTGTGTGTGTGTGTATGTGTGTGTGTGTGTGTGTGTGTATGTATGTATATGTGTATATATATGTATGTATGTGTTCATGTGTATATGTGTATATATGTACATATGTATGTACATATGAACGTTTCCATGTGTATGTGTGTATTTATGTACATATGTATGTACATATAAACGTTTCCATGTGTACGTGTGTCTCTATACAACTCTAAAATAGTATGTATGGATAAGCCTCTCCACTTGTATGTAAAAAAAGAGGAGGGGGGGGGGGGTAACATTGAAAACACCAAGACAACGGCATGGGTGTAAAGAAGCTGGTTCCAGAGACTAAAGTATTAATGAAATGAGGCGGAGTTCATGCGAAAAAGAAAGAAGGAGAGGAGGGAGGGGAAGAGAGGAGAAGGAAGGAGAGGAGAAGGAAGGAGTGGAGGGGGAAGGACGGAGAGGAGGAGGAGGGAGTGGAGGAGGAGGGAGAGGAGGAGGAGGGAGTGGAGGGGGAGGGAAGGGAGAGGAGGAGGAGGGAGTGGAGGGGGAAGGAGGGAGTGGAGGAGGAGGAGGGAGAGGAGGAGGAGGGAGTGGAGGAGGAGGGAGTGGAAGAGGAGGGAGTGGAGGAGGAGGGAGGGAGAGGAGGAGGAGGAGGAGGGAGAGGAGGAGGAAGTGGAGGAGGGAGGGAGAGGAGGAGGAAGGAGGGAGTGGAGGGGGAGGAGGGAGTGGAGGGAAAGGGAGGGGAGAGGAGGAGGAGGAGGGAGTGGAGGGGAGAGGAGGAGGAGGAGGGAGTGGAGGGGAGAGGAGGAGGAGGAGGGAGTGGAGGGGAGAGGAGGAGGAGGGAGGGGGGAGGAGGAGGAGGGAGTGGAGGGGGAGGAAGGAGAGGAGGAGGAGGGAGGGGGGAGGAGGAGGAGGGAGTGGAGGGGGAGGAAGGAGAGGAGGAGGAGGAAGGAAAGGAGGAGGAGGGAAGAGAGAGGAGGAGGAAGGAGGGGGATGGAGGAGGGAGGGGGAAGGATGGGGAGGGGAGAGGGGGGAGGGGGAGATTATCAGAGAACAGAGGAGATACGAGGAGGAAGTGAAAGGAATGAAGAGGAGAAGAAGAGACAGAAATGAAGACGGATATTGAAAGTAAGATGGAGAAGGAGAGAGAGAGCGAGAGAGTAAATGATAAGAGAAAAGAAGAGGAGAGAAGATAGGAGAAGATAAAAAAAAACTAAGTTGAGCAAACAAAAGAAAGAACTATATTGATAAGAATAGTGATAATGATAGTGATACTTATTATGATCAGTGATGATTATAATTCGATAAATATTCAAATGACGATGACAATAATAATGATCAATATGATAATAATGACAATGAAAACTATTATAATTATAATAATATTGATATTGATAATAATGAAAATAATATTAATGATAATAATTGTGATAATGATAATGATGATAATAATAATGAAGATCATAATAATAACAATAGTAATGTTAATGATAATATTAATAAAAATAATAACAATGATGAATAATAACGATAACGATGATAATATCAAAAACAACAAACTGAGCTGCTGACATATAAATACACATACACACTTTCGTATCGTCCTTATTTTCACTTTTATTTTTCTAATTCCATGATCTCATCAACCGTTTTAATTAAATGATTAAGTGACTCACCTTTTACTCATTGAGGAATGAGTAAAAGCTGAGACACTGATACTCACTCACCCATTCTTCGTTCTATAACCTGAGTCATCTGTTCTCTGAGTCATTTTTCTTTATTTTTCTCCTTCCATCTTCTTCTTTTTCGAAAGGGATATTATTTTCATTTATTCTTTTTTTTCATTCTTCTTCTTGTCTTCTTCTCTTATTTCTTCTTTTTTCCTTTTCCTCTTCTTCGTTTTTTTCTTATTTCTTCTTTCTTCCTCTATAAATAATCTTCCTTTCTTTATTCATATCTTTTCATTTTTATCTCTTCTTCTTTTTCTTTTCTTTTCTTCACCGCCTTCTCTTCTTCTTCTTTTCTTTCCTCTTTTTATTTTTCTTCTCCTTCACTTCTCCTGTTTGCTTGTTCCTTCATCTTATTTCTCTCTTTCTTATCTCTGTTCTAAACCATTATTCCCCCTTTTCTTCTTATCTGTTCTTTATCCTTCTATATTTCTTCTCTTCCTAGCTTCCTCTTCTTCTTCTATTCTTCATTTTATTCCTTTCTTCTCTTTCTTTCTTTCTTCTTCCCTTCTTCTTTCTTTCTTTCTTCTTCTCTTTCTTCCCTTCTTCTTCTACTCTTTCTCTCTTTTTTTTTATTTGCTTCTTCTCTTCTTCTTCTCGTTCTCTCTTTCCTCTTCTTTTCTTCATCTCCTTCTTTCTTCATTCGTCATGTACACACGATTCTGAATCATGGTAATCTTTTTCCTGCCAGTGACGTGTCCCATCTAAGTCAACGAAGGAGGAGGAGGAGGAGGAGGAGGAGGAGTACGAGGAGGAGTACGAGGAGGTGGAGGTGGAGGAGGAGGAGAGGAAGTGGAGGAGGAGATGGAGGAGAAGGAGGGGGAGGAGGAGGTGGAGGAGGAGGAAGAAAAGGAAGAAGAGGGGGAGGAGGAGAAGGAGGAAGAGGAGGAAGGGGAAGACGAGGAGGAGGGGGAGGAAAAGACGGAGGAACAGGAAGTGGAGGTGGAGGAGGAGTAAGAGGGGGAGGAGGAGGAGGAGGGAGGGGGGGGGGAGGGGGGGGGAGAGGGAGGGGGGGGAAGAGGGAAGGGGAAGGGGGGGGGAAAGAGGGGAGAGGGAGGGGGGAGAAGGTGGGGGGGGGGGGCGGGGGAGAGGGGGAAGGAGAGGGAGAGGGGGGGGAGGGGAGGGGAGGGGGTGGGAGGGAGAGAAGGGGGGGGGGGGGGTGGAGCGGGGGGGGAGGGGGGGGGGGGCAGAAGGGGGGGGGGGAAGGACCAGCAAGGGGAGGAGGATAAGGAGGAGGAAGAAGGGGGGAAAGGAGGATTAAAAAGAGGAAGAGGAATAAAAGGATAAGAAGAAGTAGAAGGAGGAAGAGGAAGAAGAGAAGGAAGAACAACAAGGCGGTAAAAAGGAATAGGTAAGGAAGCGGATATGACGAAGAGACGAGGACCTCCCAACGACCCAGACACAAGCAAGCACCAGAACTCAGAAACCCATCATATCCTATGCGGAAACCGAGACCACATACCTACCACATCATCCCCTCACTTCTTCCACATACACTCACACACTCTTCCTTCGACCGAGCCGACGCGTGTAACAGTATCCAGTGCCACAAGTGTTTCTGCTGAGGATTGCCAGTGGCACTGTGCCATTATCCCTACGGCT
>NW_028234426.1:3491436-3495098 GCF_977035675.1 Penaeus japonicus | reverse complement strand
TAGCAATTTATCAGGATGTGTATTTTTTTAGTAGTAGGTATAACAGAAATCCTCAAATATGAAAGACAATAAAATGAAAGGAAGGATATATATCATTGTTCTTTTTCAAATTTGTTGTATATGATTTTCCTGGATATAAAGGGTTTAAAAGTATGACTACCCATGCATGTGTCCACCATGTGTTTTTTTTTATTATTGTTATTATTATTCTTTTCCTTTTCTTTTCTTTCCATTCTTAAAATGTTTTGACATAACAGTAATGAGACATTTTTTGGCTGTCATTGTTTCATTAACATTTCTGAATAACGTTTAACTGCTAACTGTGCCTCCACATTTCTAACAATCTGAGAATCTCTCGTGTCTTTCACCTGGATCGGCTTTGTCTCTAAGCATCAGGTCAACATTCACATTGCAGCGATTTCGTCCTTCTCTCGATTCTCGAACCACCTTCCACCTCCTCATCCACCGCCTTCCACCTCCTTCCACCTCTTCATCCACCGCCTTCCCATACTGTTTGCCATACCATGAAGGTGTTGTATACCCGTGACACCTGAAACTACCTGTTCCCTTATGACTTGCGTCTTCCATCTTGTAATTCCCTTTGAGAAGTTCGGTGGTTCAGACAGATTTCGTCCCTTCGAGTAGAAGCTTATTACATCAGAGGAGACCTGCCTGAAGCCCTTCATCGACTGTTCTCGAAGGTCGTAGCGTCAGTTTCTGCACTCTCCTTCGCGCGCAGGAGTTTTCGCCTCAATGAACACCAGGTAAAGTCAATACTAATTCTCGTGTGTACCTGATCCTTGTATTTTCAATAAAGCTCTAAAGCTTCGAATGAGTTTATGTTCCTTGATTGTCATTGTCACCATGACCGTATCGCACGCCGGAATGTGAGGCGGAAGTAAGTAAGGAGAGGAGAAGGGATGGAAGGATAGAGTAAGAGAAGGTGGCCTAAAAGAAAGAAAGAGAAAAGAAAGAAAGTGAAGGAGAGAACCAAGGATAGGTCTCTATGGCATCCTGTTCTCATCTTTCTTCATAACCTTTTGTGTGAAATGTTGTGATTATTTAACACTAGCTGGAGAATAGTCGCGACGAAGAGCAATCTATAAAAAATAATGATAATATAAATAAAAAAAAATAAAAAATAAAAGTTTCAGCAAGTGATTCATGAATGAAAATAATACATTGCGACAATAAGAATCTCATACAAGAAGTCTCACGACTTGAAAATAGAATCCTCACCCTCCCTTACCCCCCCCCCCCAAAAAAAAAAAAAAGAGAAAAAAAAAGAAAGAAAAAGAGAGAGAGAATCAAGACAGACAGGTAGAGTTTGAAAAAAGTTAAGGGACACAGAGACGGGGGAAAATACACAAAGAAAAGAAAGAAAAAAAGGAAAAATACAAAAAAAAAGAAAAGAAAAAAAGGAAAGATACAAAAATACAAAAAAAAAGAAAAGAAAAAAAGGAAAAATACAAAAAAAAAAAAAAAAAAAAAAAAACGAAGGCCAAACCAGATTAACACATTACGTATAAGATTTTGAAGTTGACGATTTTCCGAGGGTTCCTTGCCCTCTTGCCTGAAGGAGGTTTCCCACTAATATTTTTTTTCCGCCTCCCCTTTGACATTCTTCCTGCAACTCTTTCAACAGCATGGTTTCTTGGCTTCTTTGATGGAAGAAACTTGTGCGAGAGAGAGAGAGAGAGAGAGAGAGAGAGAGAGAGAGAGAGAGAGAGAGAGAGAGAGAGAGAGAGAGAGAGAGAGAGAGAGAGAGAGAGAGAGAGACTCGCGGATATAGTATTTAAAATAAATGAAAAAGTGAGTGAGGGAAAATAAAAGAGAAAGAGAGACTCGTGGATTTAGTATCAAAAATGAATGAAAAAGAGAGTGAGGGGAAAAAAAGTAAGTTGTTTGCTTTTTTGTTTGTTTGTTCCTTGCACGTGATATCGGGGGTGCTATTTCTAAAGCAAAATGACGGTGTAAGAAGTTCAAACGCCCACGCGACCGCATCTTACAAGAGGATGGAGTGGCGAGATGTTTTTCCTCTTCTTTCTCTTATTTTTTTTTATTAGGTTTGATTATCTGGATATTTGTTTCATGTTCTCTTGTTCCCTTTTTTTTCTTCTGATTCTTGTTCTTTTTTTTCTTTCTCTCTCTTCTCTAGCTCTTTCTTTCTTTCCTTTTTCTTTCTCTCTCTCTCTTTCTCTCTCTTTCTCTCTCTCTCTCGCACGCTCTCGCTCTCTCTCTCTCTCTCTCTCTCTCTCTCTCTCTCTCTCTCTCTCTCTCTCTCTCTCTCTCTCTCTCTCTCTCTCTCTCTCTCTCTCTCTCTCTCTCTCGCTTCCCGCTCTCTCTCTATCTCTCTCTCTCTCTCTCCTTATCTTTCATCTCTATTTTGTCTCTCATATTATGAAGCCTAAAATGCATAGGGATAATAACGAACTCAACCACACACACACACATACACACACACAAACAAACAAACAAACAAACACATACACACACAAACATACAAATAAACAAACAAACAAACAAACACACACACACAAACAAACAAACACACACACACATACACACAGACACACACACACGTACGTGCACACCCATTCAGATTTTAGCTTTGATCTCTGTTTCATTCAATCCCAGAAACTGCTATTCATATCCCAAGTGCTTCTCTATGGCTATGGCAATATTGCAAGGAACCTTTTATTTGCACGACAATACACCATGACATTTTTCTCTCAATAGATGGATGAATAAACCGACAGAGAAAACTTTTAGAATTTAGAGAGAGTGATTAAATGCTGTTAATAACATTGATAATGTTGATACCTCTTCTACTATTACTATTGTTAGTTATGGTTATAGTGATGATGATTATAGTAATAAGAATAAGAATAGTAATTATAGTAATGATGATAATAATGAGAATGAGAATGATGATGATAGTAATGGTAATAATAATGATAATGATGATGATAATGATGATAATGATAATGATAGTATTAATAATTAAGATATTGATAATGATGATGACAACGATAAAGATAATAACAATGGTAATAATGAATATTATAGAAACAAGCATAAACTTAAAATTAAAGAAACCAACAAAAACTTTCAAGCAATACAAAAAAACAATCAGACACACGCAAGCACACTTTCTACGCCCATATGCAAATTGGCCTGAGAGTGCGGGCGTAGTGAAATCTTGCTCCACTAAATAGACGGGTTGAGCCATGTGCGTGGGCGGCGAACAAGCAACGGAGCCAGAGGAAGAGTTGCTTGTTTGAGTGGGAGGGAGTGAAGGGAGGAGGGGGTGGGGGGTAGGAGGGAGGAGGGGGTGGGGGTAGGAGGGATGGTGGGGGAAAGAAGATGGAAGAAAACAAAGAAGAACATAGAAGGATAAGAACTGGAAGATTATAGAAAGAGAGGAAGAACAAAGAGAACACAGGAATAGGAGAATAACAAAGAAGAAAAAGTGAAGAACAGGAAGAATATAAGAAGATACGAAAGAATAGGAAGAGGGGAAGGGGAGAAAGAGGGAGAGGAGGAAGGAAAGGGGAACGGGAGAAAGAGGAGAGAGGGGGAGGAAGATAGAAGGAATGGAAGAGGGAAGAGAGAGGGAGGAAGGAGAGAAAGAGGGGAGGAAGAGAAAGATAGGAGAGAGG
>NW_028234426.1:3486436-3488936 GCF_977035675.1 Penaeus japonicus | reverse complement strand
ATTACTTTTTTTCATTATCATTATTGTTATCATCATCGTTATCATCGTATTGTTATCCTCATAACTATAATAATTATCCTCATCATTATCACCATCATCCTTATCATCTTTATTACTCTTAATACTGTTTTTTCTTCTTATCTTTGATATTCCCACATTTTATCATCATCATTATCCCCGTCTTTGTGTATATTTCTGATTTATTTTCTTTTTAACTGATTGTATATAATACTAGTGTATTTGATGGTCTATTGCATTTCGGGGCGTTGTATTTATTTCATTGCAATTTTGTTGCTTGTATTTTATTTGTAATACATTGTTTATTGTATTGTTGCATTTGTTATTTATTTGTCACTTATTAATTACCATATACTATCTATTAATGTTTGTGTTAATAATTGTAATTATTGCATAATTGTATTGCTTCTACCATCACCTAAATCAATCACCTATTTTTATCAACAAACAATTACATACATTTTATGATAAAGGAAAAAAAGGGAAAAAATGATAATGATAAAGATAATGATAACTTTGAGGATTTTGAAAAATGTGATAAGGAAGATAATAATGAACTAGATATGTGATAATGATAGGTGTAGCAGTAGTGGTATTCATAAATAACAGTAATTAATTTGTGTGTTGGTAGTACATTAAGCTGTCTACGTGTATGTCTATCTGTCTGTCTGTGTGCGCACGTATATATGTATATGTGTGTGTGTGTCTGTGTGTGTCTATGTGTATGTGTGTCTGTGTGTGTTTGTGTGTGTCTGTCTGTATGCGCATGTATATGTGTGTGTGTGTCTATGTGTGTGTGTCTGTGTGTGTCTATGTGTGTCTGTGTATGCATATGTATGTTGTAGGGGAAATGTATGCATGAGTATAATTACAGGTGTATGTATGTGTGTCTCTTTTGCATGTATAAACATGAGTTAATATATGCGTGCGTGTTTTTTCCCGCGTCTGTATGCATGCTGCTTCCTCGCATATCATTTACATCTGCTGCATAATTGGAATTCGACAGAGATAATCTCACTCCAAAACGACAACGATGTGACTTTCTTTCCTTCTCTCTCTGTCTCTCTCTTTCACTGTCTCTCTTTCTCTTTGTTCTTTCTCTCTGCGTCTCTGTCTCTTTGTCTCTGGTTCTCTTTCTCTCTCTCTCTCTCTCTCTCTCTCTTTTACTGCCTCTTCTTCTCTCTCTGTTCTTTCTCTCTGTGGCTCTGTCTTTTTGTTTCTGGTTCTCTGTCTCTCTCTCTCTCTCTCTCTCCTCTTTCATCGTCTCTCTCTTTCTTTGTTCTTTCTCTCTGTGTCTCTGTCTCTTTGTCTCTGGTTCTCTCTCTCTCTCTCTCTCGCTATCTATCTATCTATCTATCTCCTTCTTTCTCTTACTCTCTCTTTCCCTCCCTCACTCCTTCCTTCCCTCCATCCCACGCCTTCGTCTCCTGCTTTCTCTAGTTCTCTAGATTCTCTTTCACCGAGGCAGTAAAAATCATTTACTAGGATTTTTGAGAAGCAGCGTGCAAGCATTACTTCCAGGCCAAAGATATCCAGTGCACAATTCCTAATTTAGTAACTGTTTATACGAGCAAACTTTTGTCCATATTTTTTTTTTTTTTTTTTTTTTTTTTCTCGGGATGGATAATCTTTCTCGTGATAATACGATATTGCACTCATTACGTCATTACTGTTTTTTGTTTTGTTTTTTGTTTTTGTTTTTTTAGGAATGTCACGTGGTTTGTATCTGTTTGTGTTAGATTTGTTGTCTTGTAAATATTATCAATAACTGAAGTGGATGAATGAAAGTTTCCATCAAATTTAAAAAGGAAAAAAGTACACAAAATATGAATGAAAGTTTCCATCAATAAAAAAAAAAAAAATAAAAAATAAAAAATAAATAAAAACATTGGCAACCCAACCACACCCAACCCATCCCAAAAACCAAAATCCCTTTTCACTCCTCAAATCACATCAAATCATCTCACATCCCTCAGAAAGAGAAGAAAAAAGAGAGAGCAGTTCCTTCTAATCCATAACAAGAAAAACGTCTGAATAATCTGTATTGCAGTTCTTTAATCCTTTTTTTTATTATTATTATAAAACGTTTATTATATTATTAAACGTTTCCTCCGGGTGACGATAGGGTCCGCAAGCTGTTCCAATCATATCTTGATTACACTTGTCATCTCGTTCAGTTCGGATTCCTCTCGTGAGAGGCTATCGTCTTCATCTTTTTCGTTTTTTTTTTTTCGTTTTTCTTCGTCTTTCTCTGATTCTCCTCCTACTACTACTATTACTCTTTTCTTCTCTTTCTCTTCTTCCTACTCCTCTTGATCCTTCCCCTCCTCCTCCTCCGTCTCTCCTTCTGCATCTTCTTCCTCCTCCACTCCTTCTTCTTCTCCTCCTCCTTCTTCTTCTTCTCTTCCTCCTCCTCCTCCTCTTACTCCTTCTCCTCTTCCTTCTTCTTCTCCTACTCCCCCTCCTCCTCCTACTCCTCCTA
>NW_028234426.1:3471436-3476436 GCF_977035675.1 Penaeus japonicus | reverse complement strand
GTCGGCTCGGTTGAAGGAAGAGTGTGTGAGTGTATGTGGAAGAAGTGAGGGGATGATGTGGTAGGTATGTGGTCTCGGTTCCGCATAGGATATGATGGGTTTCTGAGTTTTGGTGCTTGCTTGTGTCTGGGTCGTCGGGAGGTCCTCGTCTCTTCGTCATATCCGCTTCCTTACCTATTCCTTTTTACCGCCTTGTTGTTCTTCCTTCTCTTCTTCCTCTTCCTCCTTCTACTTCTTCTTATCCTTTTATTCCTCTTCCTCTTTTTAATCCTCCTTTCCCCCCTTCTTCCTCCTCCTTATCCTCCTCCACTTGCTGGTCCTTCTCCTCCCCCTCCTCCTCCTCCTCCTCCCCCTCTTACTCCTCCTCCACCTCCACTTCCTGTTCCTCCGTCTTCTCCTCCCCCTCCTCCTCGTCTTCCCCTTCCTCCTCTTCCTCCTTCTCCTCCTCCTCCTCCCTCTCCTCCTCCCCCTCTTCTTCCTTTTCTTCCTCCTCCTCCACCTCCTCCTCCCCCTCCTTCTCCTCCATCTCCTCCTCCACTTCCTCTCCTCCTCCTCCACCTCCACCTCCTCGTACTCCTCCTCGTACTCCTCCTCCTCCTCCTCCTTCGTTGACTTAGATGGGACACGTCACTGGCAGGAAAAAGATTACCATGATTCAGAATCGTGTGTACATGACGAATGAAGAAAGGAGATGAAGAAAGAGAGAGAAAAGAGGAAAGAGAGAACGAGAAGAAGAAGAGAAGAAGCAAATAAGAAAAAAAAGAGAGAAAGAGTAGAAGAAGAAAGGAAGAAAGAGAAGAAGAAAGAAAGAAAGAAGAAGAAAAGAAGAAAGAAAGAGAAGAAAGGAAGAATATGAAGCATTGAAGAAGAAGAGGAAGTTAGGAAGAGAAGAAATATAGAAGGATAAAGAACAGATAAGAAGAAAAGGGGGAATAATGGTTTAGAACAGAGATAAGAAAGAGAGAAAGAAGATAAAGGAACAAGCAAATAGGAGAAAAGAAGGAGAAGAAAAATAAAGAGAGGAAAGAAAAGAAGAAGAAGAAGAGAAGGCGGTGAAGAAAAGAAAAGAAAAAGAAGAAGAAGAGATAAAAACGAAAATATATGAATAAAGAAAGGAAGATTATTTATAGAGGAAGAATGAAAAAATAAGAATAAAAAACGAAGAAGAGGAAAAGGAAAAAAGAAGAAGAGAAGATGACAAGAAGAAGAAGAATGAAAAAAATGAAGAATAAATGAAAATGATATCCCTTTCGAAAAATAAGAAGAAGAAGGAAGGAGAAAAATAAAAAAAAATGACTCAGAGAACAGATGACTCAGGTTATAGAACGAAGAATGGGTGAGTATCAGTCTCAGCTTTTATTCACTCCTCAGTGAGTAAAAGGTGAGTCACTTAATCATTTAATTAAAACGATTGATGAGATCGTGGAATTAGAAAAATAAAAGTGAAGATAATGACGATACGAAAGTATGTATGTGTATCTATATGTCAGCAGCTTAGTTTGTTGTTTTTAATATTATCATCGTTATCATTATTATATTCATCATTGTTATTATTTTTATTGATATTATCATTATAAGTACTATTGTCATCATTATGATCATCATTACTATTATTATCATCATTATTATCATTGATATAAATTTCATTATTGTCAATATTAGCATTATTATCATTTAATAATTATCTTTGTCATTATAATCATATTGATCATTATTATCGTCATTATTATTGTCAGCGTCATTTGAATATTTATTGAATTATAATAATCATTGATCATAATAAATATCATTATCATTATCACTATTCTTATCAATACAGTTCTTTCTTTTGTTTGCTCAACTTAGTTTTCATCTTCTCCTATCTCTTCCTCCTTTTTCCTCTTACTTCCTCTTACCCTCATCCTCCTCTTCATCTTCCTCTTCCTTTTCCTCACCCTTACCCTCATCTTCCTCTTCCTCCCTGTTACCTTCCTCTTCCTCTTCCTCCTTGTTTCCTTACTCGTCCTCTCCCTTTCACTCACACTCCTTTTCCTCTTCCTCTCTCATATCCCCCCCTCCCTCTTCCTCCCGTCTTTCTCCTCCTCCCTTTTACCCTCCTCTTTCTCTTCCTCCCTTCTACCCTCCGCCTTTCTCTTCCACTCCCTTCCCCTTTCCTTCATCTTACTCCTCTCTTCCCTCTTCCTATTCCTCCCTTTTACCCTCCCCTTGCTCTTCCTCCCTTCTACCCTCCCCCTTTTCTCTTCCTCTCCCTTCCCCTCCCCTCCCTCTTCCTTTCCCTTCATTTTACACTCCTCTTCCTCTCCTTTTTATCCCCGTCCTCCTCCCCTGTTTACCCTCCTCTCCTCCTCCCCTTTTATCCTCCTCCTCTCCTTTTACCCTCCTCCTCCTCCCCCTTTTACCCTCCTCTCCCCTCCCTCCCCTTTCCCCTCTGACGTGCCCCTCCCCCTCCCCCTTACCCCGAGACCTCCCTCAGCTAAATCAAGGTTGCGTTCCGGTCTGTCCTGCGCTTGGGTTTCCCTACGCGACCAGCCGTAATCCCCCCCCCCCCCAAAAAAAAAAAAAACGAATATAAGAGGATCTGTTAAAAGAAGAGTTGAGGAAAGAGGTGTTAAAGAGGAAGAGGAAAGAGCAGGTCGAGAAGGATTTTCTGTTCTGTATTTCTTTTTCTTTTTTCTTTTTTTCTTTTTTTTCTTTTGGGTCCGATTCTTCACCCTCTTTCTTCTCGGTGAAGTCTTTGTGTCTAACCGACCTTCTGCTGGAGCGGATATGAACGTAAAGTTGAAGTGCCTCTTGTCTCTTTACTCTTCTTCTTTAATGCGTTTGTCTTCTATCCCTTTTTTTGCGTTTTCCTTTTTTTCTGATCGTAACAAGTGAGTGGCTTGGTTATTGTGTGTCCTTTGGTGATTTTAAATACTTTATTCATGAGGTAGTTTATTTTTCTCTTCTGTGATCACATCTTTATTGCTTTTATTATATTCATTGGCTAGTTTTCCTCTTCCTTTCAAGATCTCGCGACCATTGCAATTACAGAATAAAGAAACAAGGCAGCGATTAGTTAGCAAGACATTTAAACGTCCTAACTCAAAAAAACTTTTTAAAAATATTTTTTCCCTATGCTTATGCAGGAGTTCGTACAACATGAGCTCCGTCAGTCTCTCAAGTGAAAATAAATTCACTTGAGAATGAATAAAGGAATAAGATAAGGCGAGAGGATAAAGGGGGAATCCATGAACATAATATCCCAGGAGGATGAAGAACACGGGAATAGATTTAGGTTTTAACTTAAGGGATTTCTGAACTTTTTTTTCTTCAGATTTTGCATTTTTTTCAAGCTCTCATAATATAGACTCGAGGGATGGTCTTTTAGAAGAAGAAAAAAAAAATGATAGAAAAAGAAAAATAGATTAATAAGTAAAAGAATATAACTAGAATTTCAGAATGAAACTTTATGTAACATTTCGAAAATGTTACTAATGTTTTCGCCATCAGGGAATTCCATATAAGGGAAGGTCTTATAATCAATAACAGTTCCATAGCCAGTCAGGATAGAGCTTATAGAATATGTAATCTCATGATAATATATCTAATCAAATAGATAGTTTACGAGTGTTCTTATGGTGTTGAACATGCCGGCGCCAAGACTTCTGTAATTCTTTTATTCCTTTTATGATTTTTTTTTACCAATTCTCCAGGGTTCTACTTCCTCCTCCCCTTCCTTTTCCTTTTCCTTTTTTTCTTGACTTTCTCTTAATTTTTCGTAAATATTATTATCCTTTTCGTCATCATCTTTCTTTTCTCGTTTGTATTTATTTACTTCATTTTATTTATTTTTTTCTCTCTTTTCTTTATCATTTTCTCTTCTTCTTCGTCCCTTCATTCTCCGTATCCATCTATTGCGTCCTTTTCACTGTTATGTATATATTTTTTTTCTTCTTCATGACATTTGCATTTATTTTATTACGATTTTGCGATAGATAGATAGACAGATATTAGATAGAGGAACGGAGAGACAGATAGATAGACAGATATGTAGATAGAGGGACAGATAAATAAACAGAAGAACAGATAGATAGAAAAAAAAACGTATAGATAGAGAGAAACAGATAGATAAACATAGAAGCAGATATAGATATAGATCTATATATTGAAGAAAATGTATATGCAGAGGATAGATAGACAGAAATAAAGAAACAGGAATAGACAAATTGACAAAGTAGAAAGACCAGTAGCTAGAAATGACATAGATAGACAAACAGACAAACAAAGAAACATATAGCCGAACCAACCAAACAAACAAAAAAGATAACGGTGAAAAAAAAAGGATAAAAACTGTATCGCCTCGATGATAAATCCAGTAATCCCCTCCACCCCCCCCTCTCTCACCCACCCAACAACCCCCTTACCCCCCCCACCCCTCACCCACCCAACATCCCCCCTATCCCCCTCTCTCTCACCCACCCAACACCCCCCCTATCCCCCCCTCTCCTCACCCACCCAACACCCCCCTTACCCTCCCCCCTCACCCACCCAGCATCCCCCTATCCCCCCCTCACCCACCCAACATCCCCCCTATCCCCCCTCCCTCACCCCCCCAACATCCCCCCCTCACCCCCCCACCCCCTACCCCCTTTTTTTTTTTGGTAGACGTAGGAGCTGCCGAAGTCCCAGACGTGGCAGCTTGCGTAATCTTCTCAGGGATTCTGTCCTTTTCTTGTCGGAAGGAAGTGAATAGGACTTGGGATTTCCCTTTGGGTGTCCTTCGGGTGTCCTTCGGGTGTCTTTTGGGTGTTCTTCGGGTGTCCTTCGGATGTCCTTCGGGTGTTTTTTGGGTGTTCTTTGGGTTTCCTTCGGGTGTCCTTTGGGTGTCCTTCGGGTGTTCTTTGGGTGTCCTTCGGGTGTCGTTTGGGTGTTTTTTGGGTGTTCTTTGGGTTTCCTTCGGGTGTCCTTTGGGTGTCCTTCGGGTGTTCTTTGGGTGTCCTTCGGGTGTCGTTTGGGTGTCC
>NW_028234426.1:3461436-3466436 GCF_977035675.1 Penaeus japonicus | reverse complement strand
CCTGTGCTGCCTTCCCTGCGTGACTGCCGACCGGAATGACCTTTGACCTCGAGTGGGGGACGTTATCTCCGAAGAGAACGCTCGTGAACCGCCAAACACGAGCAAGTGCCAAGGGCACCTGTTAACTTTTCCCGAGGAAAGATTTTTCTGGTCTCGAACCCGGGAACCTCCGACGCTGGAACCAACCTAATGAGAGTTAGACGCTTTGCCGACTCTACCACCCAGATCTAGTTATACTAATTGAAAATTGGGCTTTACATATCCCAAACTCTTTTATTAATGGCTTTTTGTCACTTTTACCTTTCCTTTTACTATTTCCATTCCTGATTCGTCTATTGAAAAGAGAGTTAGATGCTTTGCCGACTGTACCACCGAGATCTAAGATAAGTACTCGAAAAGCGGGCGTTATATATCTCAAACTCTTTTATTAATGACTATTTGTCTTTTTTACCTTTCTTTTTACTATTTTCATTCCTGATTGGAGTATTGAAAATAGAGTTAGATGCTTTGCCGACCCTACCACCGAGATCTAATAAGGAAGGCGATAAGCGGGCCTTATATATCTCCAACTCTCTTATCATTGACTTTTTTGTTACTTTTGACTTTCCTTTTACTATTTCCATTCCTGATTGGTCTATTGAAAAGAGAGTTACATTCTTTGCCGACTCTACCACCGAGATCTAAGATCTCTTCTATGTACTCGAAAAGTGGGCCTTGTATATCTCAAACTCTTTTATTTTTATTTTTTTATTTTTTGTCACCCTTTACCTTTCTTTTGTCTTTTATTTCCATTTTTTCTTATTGATCTATTTTTTGTTGAAACGTTTTCATTCAGTTGTCTTAATGATTGCAAATACGAGCCTCCAGGTTATTTGTTTCATCCAACGTGATTCGTTTTTCAAAAAGATAACAGGTATTAGTTACAATAATGATCATAACATTGCAAATAAGATATTCATCATTTGGAATTCTCTTTTATGTACATTTTCCTCGGGAGGCGGTCACCACTAAAATTGATTAGATATATATTATTCCGTTCGGTCATTGTATATTTAGGTTAATTAATATCATATAAAAAAATACTTATGTAGAGCATCGAGTGGAAGAGTAGTATAGATGATATTGTTTCTCCTTTGTTGTTTTATTACCGTGTTAAAGATAATTATAAATTGTGTCTTTTCAATAATTGACAAATCTAATGTCTAACCTAAAGAAAACTATATGTATATATGTGTGTATGTGTGTGTGTGAAAGGAAGTCAAAGACAACACGGATTAAGTAAAAAAAAAAAATAATAATAATAATGATAATGATAATAATAATGTAATCTATTCACCATTATCATCACTGTTGTTAAGATTTCTTCATTCATGTAGCATGTATGATTGTATGAATAATAATTTTAGTTATCTGTATTATCGTTGTATATCAGCTATTCATCATAGATTCAGTAATAAAAGATATCATTTTTATCATTTGGAGTTTTTTTAACGTTTTTTTTTTCAATAAAATCTAGGTTGAACTTTTATCTTAGATTACCATCATTTTCACAAACATTTTAAGCAACACCTATACTTTGTTTTCTCTTAATTCCTTTGTTCTTTATTTCTTTATGTACTTCCTTGCAAAATCGGTGCAAGAGTTTATATGAATTAAAGCCGGAATTTCTGCGTTCACGAGAGAGAGAGAGAGAGAGAGAGAGAGAGAGAGAGAGAGAGAGAGAGAGAGAGAGAGAGAGAGAGAGAGAGAGAGAGAGAGAGAGAGAGAGAGAGAGAGAGAGAGAGTGAGAGAGAGAGAGAGAGAGAGAGAGAGTGAGAGAGAGAGAGAGAGAGAGAGAGAGAGAGAGAGAGAGAGAGAGAGAAAAAGTTCTGCATTCCTGAGGGAGAGAAGGAGAGAGAAAGGTGAGAGGTGGAGGGGGGGGGAGGTAAATCCCCCCCCCCCTCGCCGCCGTGACCTGACATGCTCGATTACTTTAAGGAAATGTCTGTCTGTTTGGGATCCTTAATCATGTTCCCAGTCGATTCATTTGTTTGTTGACTTGTTGTTTAACAGGATTCGAGGTGATGTGTCTGAGGCTCTTACGATTTGCCATTTGCATACAGCCTTATCTTTTTTCTTCTTTTTTTTCGTAAATCATAACTTTTTAAAAGTGTTAGTACATTTACTGTCTTTTTTTTATAGATAAACGTGTCGTTCGTTCATACGGTAATTCTAATTCAAAAGAAATTATGAATTGAATTCTATATTTGGAATCCATTCACAAAACTTTTCGTTATAGTAAATTCATAAAAAATGAAAAAGGGGGAAAAACGAGTGTCTTGTCATAAAGGCGGTTTACCCTCCAGTGTCGATATGGAAGTAAACAAAATTGTTTTGCTTTTTTGACTTGTTGCCGTGACTGAAATTCGCACACTTTCCTTTTGTATTCATCCTCTTCTAAGTTTGGTGATTTCTCAGAAATATGGAGTTATTGCTTTTATTGCTTTTGTTTATCTCATTGGAAAAATAGAGCACATAAAAAAAAAAAAAATAAAATAGAGAAACATATAGAAAATATGGTGTTATATAGATCTATTTCTTATTTGTAGTCTAATCCTTCCGTATGTGTGTATGTGAAAAACAGAAGAGCTGTTAGGTTTGTTTATGAGAGAGTGAGAGAAAGAGAGAGAGAGAGAGAAAGTGAGAGAGAGAGAGAAAGTGAGAGAGAGAGAGAAAGAGAGAGAGCGAGAGAAAGAGAGAGAGAGAGAGAAAGTGAGAGAGAGAGAGAGAAAGAGAGAGAGAGAGAGAGAAAGTGAGAGAGAGAGAGAAGTTGAGCGAGAGAGAGAGAGCCATTCTAATACTAGCAATAATGAGGATAATGATAATTATAATAATCATAATGAAGATGATATCAAAAATAATGATAATAACGATTAAATAATAATACTGATAACAATAGAAATTATGGTAATCATAATGAGCATGATTATGATAATAATGGTAATAACAATAAGGATAATAATGATGGTAATACTGATAGTAATATCAATAAGGATGACAATATTGACAATGGTAAAGATAATGATAATAATGATAATGATAGCTATCATCGTTATTGCCATCATCATCATCATTATCATTACGTTATCATTATCATTATCCTCATCATCAATATTATCATCATTATCAATACCATCATCATTATCATTATTGTTGTTGTTATTATTATCATCATTACTATTATCATTGATATAATTTTATTATTGTCATTATTATTGATTATGTCATTATTCCCTTATTACTCTTATTTAGATAAATATTAGCATTATTGTTATTGCTGTCTTTGTGCTTATTATAAATATGATCATTATAATAATAATCAGTTTTATTATCTATTTATCATCATCATTATCATTCATCATCATTATCATCATCTTTTTATTTTCTTTCTTAGTCATTATCATCATTATCATTATTATCATTACCTATGTCATATCATTACTAGTATTATCATCATGATCATTATTGGGTCAGTTAACTCTGGATTCATACCTACATATTCTTCCATTCATATGCTTATTAAATCAATAAATTAATTTCTTTGATTCATATTCATTAATTCATTCATCAGGACTAATCATTTTGCTACGTCACTTCACGTCATATCCTACCTCACTACACTCCATCACGCGTCACCATACCACATACACCTATCTCAAAATACATTGCTACATCACATCACATCATAGTGCGTTACGTGTTACTACATCACACTTACTTTATTGTGTTCTCCCAAACCACATCTCTCACTCCACCTCATCACGTCACGCTACACCTCATCACTTTTCTCTATACTTCGTTACACTATACTTCACTTCATCACACCCTAGACACATCTAAAACACCATACCACACTTCGTCACAACACAGCCAATCATACCATAATATATCCTATCTCTTCACCCTTCATCACACTCTACCCTACCTCATCACACACCACACCACACCTCAAAATATCACAACCAACCACACCATAACACACCCCACCTCTCCAGCCTTCATCACACTTCACCACACATAACACCCCACCACACCTCATCACCCTTCATCACACACACACCATCATCACACCACAACCAACCACACCATAGCACACCCGACCTCTCCAGCCTTCATCACACTTCACCATACATAACACCCCACACCACCTCACCACACCTCATCACCCTTCATCACACTTCACCATACATGACACCCCACACCACTTCATCACACCCCAACCCCACCTCATCACACCAAAACCCAGACTCAATCCCTGTTCCTCTCCTCTTTGCAGACAAAAAAGTGATGAGAGTGATGAATCGTCCATGGTGATGAATAGGAGAGCCAGGGTTTGGCTTGGTCGGGGAACCTTAAAGAAAACGGAGATTTGATTACATGGCTGTCCTTATCATGGGATTAGACCTTGAAGGAATATAGAGCAAGGGGGGGGGGCTTTTTTTGGAGGGGGGGGGGTGGTAGGGGTGAAGGATTTTTTTATTTTATTTTTTCTTCTCTCTGTTTGGCTGTGTTTGTTTGATCTCTGTTTGTTTTGATTTGTGAGTTGGTTTGTTTGTTTGTCTGTTTTTTTCTCTCTCTTTCTCACTTTATCTATCTATCTATCTATCTCTATTTCAGGCTCCTTCTTTATCACTTTTTTTATTTATTCATTTGTCTCTTTGTTTATCACTTCAGTAATACTTCCTTTCAAATAACACTTTTATTTTCTCTTTTTATTGACTTATTCATGTTTATTATCTTTCTTTCTTTGCCGTTATTTTATTTATCTATTTGTGCAATGATAGCAATAACAATAATGATGACGATAATAGAATTGATAGTAATGATAATGATAATAATAATGATAATAATAATAAGGATAATAACAATAATAATAATAATAATAATGATAATAATAATGATAATAATAATAATAATAATAATAATAATAATAATGATAATAATAATAATAATAATGATAA
>NW_028234426.1:3438936-3451436 GCF_977035675.1 Penaeus japonicus | reverse complement strand
GTCTGCGATTCTTTTACAAGTATATTTGTTCACGCTTCATCTTTGAGTTCTTTAACCTGTTATGCTATTTTTTATTGTCATTAATTTTTACCTTAATTTTTAGTTATTTTTCCACACCTACAGTGGCTTTGTTTTTGTTTTAAGAAATATCAATTTTACGCATTATTTTTACTGTTTTAATTTCTCTCAGTTTATTACAGTATGAATGAATAATTTTCTCAGTTTTACTGTCTCCTGATGATGATTTTGTATGATTTTTGTGGCTTTTCTTTTGCATTTATGTATATATTTTATTTTTATTAATCGATGTTCGACGTGGCTTATGACGTCACGAAAGTTATAAATATAAGCCGCGTAGAGCGGGAAATAGATCCATTCTGAGCCAGACAACGGTGTTTCGCTATCCTCCTGTGTGATTTTTTTTTAATTAGCCGGCCGATGGAAGACTCAGCCCATCGAAGCGTCACATCACCATAATAATACAAGTTAAGTTCTGTTTCCTGACGGTATTTATTTTTCATAGGAGCTGGACATTATTCTTTATTTTTAATTATAAATATGAACCAGTCTTTATAGATTATACAGTATTATGATGCTGAAGAATATTCATTAAGGTTTCTTTTTTCACGGTTTAATATTTTCCATATGGCAACTTAATTTTGGTGAGATAAGACTAAGAATCTATCCAGGGGTGTCATTTAATTTCTACACGCTACCAATCCATAGAAATTAATACGACAGGAACCCACTAATTATAGTATATTGTGGCTACGGAGCCTTATACCCCGCGACAATATTATTACCATCATGATAATTACTATCATCATTATCATCATCACTATTAGATGAAAATCATAATAATAGTTGCAATGATAATGACAATAACAACAACAATAATAAAAATACTGATGATAAAAACAACAACAATAATCATTGTCGTATTATTGCAACAGAGAGATCACAAAGAAATTTTTGATGCAATATTTTGCGACCGCGTAAAATATCTGTCTCAAGGGATCAACTATTTCATATTTCAAGCTTTCAGTATCAACAATTGTTATTAATTTCTTCAGTTTCCTTAGCTATGTAGACGAATGAATGTAATTTCGATTGATTCCTGTATCTAATGATTGATTTTCTGTGACTTTAAATGATTTCTGTATCTAAAGAATATCGTAATACTGATGTGACTTCAATGTATTTTTTTTTTTCATTAAATTATTAATTTTTCGGTATATAGTAATGATGAATTCAACTTAAAGTTAAGACTATTTTTTTTTTCTTAGATTAAAAGTTAGGGAATATAAGATTGGGTTTCGGAATCTGCAATTTGCAATCGCTTGTATCCGTTGAATATACAGATAAGTCTTAAAAATCCTTTAATCTGGTGCCCGATTTCTGGGTTAAAACGTTGTCAATCTTTTGTATCTATCAAAGTTTTAATCCCGATTATATAATAGCCATTTCGTTTTCGAAGTTATTATTCTTAGCGAAATAAGGTCTGTGTCTTTTGGAAATTATTATCTAGGTTAGGAAGATGTATCAAGGTTAAGTTGCGTGCCATTTTTGATGTAAAAAAAAAAAAAAAAAAAAAAAAAAAAAAAAAAAAAAAAAAAAAAAAAGCCTTTGGTGTTTTTTCGGAACCTATGTAGGCCTATTCCTTGCGCATGGCTTACTTCCTTTGGGTGAAATCAAGCGAAGAGATTTAGTCAAAATTCCCCATAGGGAATTATAACAACGTATGATTTTATTTTTTTTTCTCTCTTCTTTTTTTTTCTTTTTCTTTCGCGTGTACGCTAAATGGCGCCTTTATTCCTCTTATCCGTTGAGTTTCCTGGTCGTGGAATTTTCGTGTGGATCCTCTACCTAATTTTCTCTTTCTTAGATTCTGTTTCTTTTGTTGTTTTTTTAGATATTTATTCTTTCAGACATGTGTTTAATGATTTAATGGATTGACCTTCAAGATGCGGTTATTTACGATCTTTGTTGAATCGAAGAAAAAAATCTGCGATTGATTTTGTCTCGGATAGATCCCCCTTTTTCTCTCTTTATTTCCTTCGCATCTATTTATCATAATTTTTTCCTTTTCTCTTTACCTTGACCTACGAAATAATACTCAAACAAAAACCCCGCACTCCTCCACACAAACAAATAAACAACAACACACACACTCACACACACACACACAAACACACACACACACACACACACACACACACACACACACACACACACCGCACTCCTCCACACAAACAAATGAACAACGACACACACACAAACACACACACACATAGACCCCCCCCCCCCCCACACACACACACACAGACACAGACACGAACTCCTCGGATCGAAACCCACGAGGTAGGTGATAAAACCCGGTGTGGCAACTGACCTCCGGTTCAATATGACGCACCCATTTCCCCATCAGTGTGAATTTGGAAGCGGTGGAGGCAGGACGTACATCGGCTCGGCTCTCGGGGCGTTAGAGAGAGAGCGTCCCAACGACCCCCCCCCCCGTATTCGTCGCTGTAAAGTGTACCGTTGGATATAATAGTGTTGGAAAAAGTGATTCCTCGTGCCTGGAAGTGTTTTTAAAGTGTGTTCCGACGGTGTTCCCAGCAGGATATATATTGATTGTGGTTGTGGTGGGAGTGTGTTAAAATAAAGAGAGAGAGAGGGAGAGAGATAAATATATATACCTAAGAGTGCGTGCGTGCGAGAGGGAGAGAGAGGTTACGAACCCCCCAGGATTTGGCATGTTCTAGACAACCTCCTCGTTCAAGATGACTTCCTCAACGTCACATATACTCTTCATCATCGTCATCGTCATCGGATTAACGAGCATCCAACAGGCGGAAAGTTACGGTAAGTTGCAGAGAGCGCTTGCCTGCTTGCTTGCTTGTGCTTGCTTGCCATGTGCAACGGAAAGAGGGAGCGAAAACAGAAGGCGAGGATGCCATGAGGATGCCATGAGGATGCCATGCTGTTCGCTCTCCTTTCTATCTATCTATCTATCTATTAAAAACTTCCTGCGAAGAATGAAGGACTTTATTAACTTGTTCTCTATATTTTTGGGGACTTGAGCAGTGTTTGTTTGTTTATTTGTTTGGGATTTATGATAAGAATTGAGGAGGGGGTGTTATTTTTGAGGGGGGAGGGGGGGAGAAGGGGCTGGTTATCATCGTATTTTGGAGAATTTCTGGAGGATTTTGAGTGTTATTCTCTCTATGATCGGGAATATCATGTGGGATTTTCTGATTATATTATCTATTGATGATTAAGGCGTTTCTAGGATTGGATTAAAGGAAAAAGGAAAAGGAGTTTAGTGAAGGTAGGCCTATCCTCGCTTGTTGGAGGGAGGTACTTGGGATATATTCCTCTTATATAAAAGAAGGAAAAGATAAAATTATTTTATCTATTTGCTGTGATTTTTGGTCGCAAATGGGGATCTTTATTGTCTCTTGTTGATTGCATTATTAAAAATGAAGGGGTTATTTCGTGATGATTTTCTGTGGTATTTGTGAATGCATTTTCTATTTTCTCTTCTGGTTAGTCTTCATGATATTGTATTTTATGTCATTTCCTGAAGCACCGTAAGATAGTCGTTGATAATTATTTTTATTATATCATACCGTATCATTATCATTATAATTGCTGTTATCATTATTATTATTGTTGTTGTTATTGCTCTTACTATTATACTTATCATTATCATTTGTTATTAGTATGATTATTATTAGTTTATTCACCCGCAGTATTATTAGTATGATGCTTAATACAATGATCATATATATAGTCATTATCATTATCGTTATAATTACATAACATCCCGAACACTCCCATGAACAATCTATTGATCAAATTATAGACCTAATCTTGTATAATAATCTTCACCCTTATCATCATATCAACTTGCATAATTATTACCACGTTACAATCCAAACTCCTGTGTTTTTCATGCTGAATAAATTCGATTTTGAATTGCTATCTATCAAAAGCAATGAGGGGGGTGGGTGGGGGGGGGCTAGGGGGGCTACCGATGTATAATGTATAACTTAAAGATGATGTATAACTCTTGATTAATTGTGATATTAACCTGTTATAGTAGTGTTATACTTTTTTTTCTGGAATTCATTGGTGATGAAAAGATATTTTAGGTTAGTCGGAGTGATAAAACTGTACTTAAACTCTGTGTTATTGTGCGTGTTATCATTATATACTAATCATTCTAGTGTGGTTAATATTATTGTCATTGTTATAATAAGCATTTTCACATCATTATCGAATTGCCTCTGTAATCACGTTAGCAATGATGTTAAAAATGTTAACAATAAAGATAAGATGGAAGATGTTAACAGTAAAGATAACAACAGCAAAATGTAATGATAATAATGATAATGACAAGGATTATAATGATGATAATAAGGACAGTAACAAAAACAAACAATAACTATAATGACGATTGCGATGTTAATAATGATAATGATTGTCATAATAATGATAATGAGGAAAATAATATTGATGACAATAATGATGACTTTCGTAATCGTAATGATAATGATGATAATAATAATATGAATGATAACACATGAGAAATATTTATTCTAATCAAAATTATCATCATTATTAGTATTATTACGTTATAATTCTTATTTACATATACTATCCAGTTGCCGGGAATTAAAAGCTTATTAACACATAAAATATGATTAGCATTGACAAACTGCAATCATATTGCCTTTCTGACAATAGTTTCGCAATGAAAATTATATTTTTTCCCCCGATAAATGACACTGTTACCTGTATAGTTATTTGTACTTTACATAGCCAGACAGACAAAGAAATAGCTTGACAGATAGATTGACACTAATAGACAGACAGAGAAATAGAGTTCGGTGGATAGACACTGATAGACAGACAGAAAGAGAGACAGACAGACAAATAGACACAGCCAGACAGAGAAATAGAGATAGACAGACAAATAGACACAGACAGACAGACAACTAGACATATAGATAGATGGTTGTACTTAGAGTCTATACACACACGTGGCTGCTGTTAATATAGATAGGTAGGCCTATCAATTCACCCTAACCTTACCTACCGACCTACCGCTATTAACCTAATCAGTAAATAAAGCTAATTTATCGCAGCAAAAAAAAAAGACCCAGCTAATATGTTCGCCCTAGAGAGAGAGAAAGAGAAAGAAAGAGAGAGATTAGGGAAAGGAGAGAGAGAGAGAGAAAGAGAGAGAGAGAGAGAGAGAGAGAGAGAGAGAGAGAGAGAGAGAGAGAGAGAGAGAGAGAGAGAGAGAGAGAGAGAGAGAGAGAGAGAGAGGGAGGGAGGGAGGAAGGGAGAGATAGATAGATAGATAGATAGAAAGAGAGAGAGACAGAGAGAAAGAGAGAGACAGACACAGAGACAGAAAGAGAGAAAGAGAGAGAGGGAGGGAGAGAGAGAGATAGATTGATAGAAAGAAAGGGAGACAGAGAGAAAGAGAGAGACAGAGACAAACAGATAGACAGGGAGAGAGGAAGAGAGATCGCCGAACTGGACATATCGTTTTCCATTGTACTTCCACCATGGATTAAGAAGAGCATGGCCGTCTTTCAAATTTTTCCTTCGCCGCCAAATTTATGGAATGGAGGACGCAATCTGCTGAAGAATGACGTTTATCAGCGAATGTTTCTCTTCTTTTGAGATTTTCTTAGTTGTCGTCTTCTGGTGTTGTTGTTTTTTGTTTGTTTGTTTGTTTTTTTCTTTTTTTCTTTCTCTTATTTCTTCTTCGTCTTCTTCCTTCTACTTTTTTTTTGTTCTCTATCTCTTTTATTTTCTTCTTTTCCTCCTCCTCCTCGTCTTCCTCTTTCGTTTCCTCATATTCATCTTCTTCCTCCTCCTCCCTCCTCCACCTTCTTCTTCTTCTTTTTCTTCTTCTCCTCTTCCTCCTCGTTCTCCCCTCCTCCTCTTGCTTCTTCTTCCACCACCACTTCTTCTTCTTCTTCCCTCCTCCTCCTGCTCCTTCTTCCACCTCCTCCTTCCACCACCTCCACCTCCTCCTTCCACCATCTCCTCCACCACCTCTTCCCTCTGCACCAGAACTGCCATTTCCTTTTTAATTCCATTTTCTCTTTTATATTCCAACTTATCCGCTTCATTTCCAAAAAAAATAAAAAGCGGATAATTGCTAAACAACAACAAACTCCGAAACCAAAAAACAACAAACAAACAAACAAACAAAATCTGTTAAGGAAAGAAAGAGAAAAAAAAAGAAAACAAAGAATATATATAAAGAAATAAAGAGGAAACGGAGACTAATTTATACTGAAATGAATTTGTCAATTTGCTTGGAAATTTTGTGGCTGTCCGCGGCTTGTGGTCAGTATTGCCTCGGTTGTGGAGAGACAAGAGCTATTTTTGAGGTCTGGTTCTGTTGCTAGCTGGTCGGGCTAGTGGTTTGAGCTACTGTTTTGAGCGTTGATTTGTTTTTGCTGTTCCTGAGGGCGGTTCTGTTGCTGTTTTGTTAGATAGGAAGTTTTTTTTTATACTGTTATTTGCGTTGATTTTTACTAACAGGGTCATGTTATTTTTGAGGTCTGGTTCTGTTGCTAGCTGGTCGGGCTAGTGGTTTGAGCTACTGTTTTGAGCGTTGATTCTTTTTTATTTTTATTTTTTTATTTTTTGCTGTTTTTGTTTGCTAGAGTTTTTTTTTGTATACTGTTATTTGCGTTGATTTTTACTTGTAGGGTTAGTTGCTATTTTTGAGGTGTGGTTCTGTTGTTAGCTGGTCGGGCTAGTGGTTTGAGCTACTGTTTTTAGCGTTGATTTTTTTTTTTTTTGTTTGCTAGGAAGTTTTTTTTTGTATACTGTTATTTGCGTTGATTTTTACTAGTAGGGTCAGTTGCTATTTTTGAGGTCTGGTTCTGTTGTTAGCTGGTCGGGCTAGTGGTTTGAGCTACTGTTTTTAGCGTTGATTTTTTTTTGCTGTTTTTGTTTGCTAGGAAGTTTTATTATATATATATATATATATATATATATATATATATATATATATATATATATATATATATAATATATATATATATATAGTGTTGTTAGCGTTGATTTTGGCTAGAAAGTTTTTTTTTTATTGTTACTAGCGTTGATTTTTACTAGTGGGGTCATGTGCTATTTTTTGAGGTGTGGTTCTGTTGCTAGCTGCTCAGGCTAGTGGTTTGAGCTACTGTTTTTAGCGTTGATTTTTTTTTTTTTTTTGCCGTTTTTGTTTGTTAGGAAGGTTTTTTTGTATACTGTTATTTGCGTTGATTTTTACTAGTAGGGGCAGTTGCTATTTTTGAGGTCTGGTTCTGTTGCTAGTTGGTCGGGCTAGTGGTTTGAGCTACTGTTTTGAGCGTTGATTTTTTTGCTAGTAGATGGAGATGCTATTTCTGAGGACGGATCTGTTGCTCTTTTTGTTTGATAGGAAGTTTTTAATTTAGCGTTAATTTTTTTGCTAGTAGATGGAGTTGCTATTTCTGAGGACGGATTTGTTGCTAGTTGGTCAAGCCATTTCTTTTAATTTGCTAGTAAGTAATTTTGATCTACTGTTATTAACATTGATTTTTACTAGTAGTGTCAGTTGTTATTTTTGAGGTTAGCTTCTGTTGCTAGCTGATCAGGTTAGGTTATTGCTAGTAAATCTCGGGATTGCAGCGTTTGGTTTGGTTCTGTAATCGATTGATTCAAATGTTATCACGCTCTTGAAATGCTGTGAATTGAGTATTGCTAGTATTATCAGCTGTTAATTTTGAGGTTAGTTTCTGCTGCTAGCTTGACAGGTTGGAGAGGAGAGGAGAGAGAGAGTGAGAAAGAGAGAGAGAGAGAGAGAGAGAGAGAGAGATTTATACCTTGTGGGTTTTCTGTCAATATAGCATTATCTTGCTAGTGAAATCGTACTCATTTTTTTGGAAATGGAAAAGTAAAATGATATTTTTGTTTAATTTTAGAAAAAACAGTATATATACTTTAATCCTAGATATTTCTAGTAGAGCTAGATGATTAGCCTAGATATACGCAGGTTGAGACGATGTGAATATTTTATTTTCAAATTCTGAAATAGGAAGGAAACAAACAAGTTTCTCCTTGCTATTTTTACAACTCGTGCCAGGAGAAAACAATACATTTTTAAACCAGAATTTGACATCATGAAAAATTGATAGTTGACATGACAGTGTCGCTAATTATAATGTAACATCGCAACAAGCAAAGGTGTAGGAGCAATTTAAGTGATTCATGCAAGTGCAAAAAAAGAAAAAAGAGAAAAAAAAATGAGAATTAATTTTTGAAAGACGTACGAGGCAGAGGTTGGAGAGTAAATAGTTTTGGATTAGATTTGAGAAACATTTTTCGTGAAGACTTTAGGTGAATGAGTGACAGTGAATAAATCATACATGAAACTTGTGAGAATTGGATGTTCTGAATCGGCTGCCTGTGTGTGTGTGTGTCTAGAGAGAAAGGGAGAGGGAGGGAGAGAGAGAGAGAGAGAGAGAGAGAGAGAGAGAGAGAGAGAGAGAGAGAGAGAGAGAGAGAGAGAGAGAAAGAAAGAGAGAAGAGAGAGAGAGAGAGAGAGAGAGAGAGAGAGAGAGAAAGAGAGAGAGAGAGAGAGAGAGAGAGAGAGAGAGAGAGAGAGAGAGAGAGAGAGAGAGAGAGAGAGAGAGAGAGAGAGAGAGAGAGAGAGAGAGAGAAAGAGAGAGAGAGAGAGAAAGAAAGAAAGAGGGTGAGAGAGAAAGGTAGAAAGAGAGAAACAAATATGCTTGTAGTGTTATAGACCATATGCATACATCTGTATAAGAAAATAAACATACCTGTATATCTAATTATTATACTGTAAAACGACTTACTCAAATGCCGTTCCTTACTTTAAAAAATAAACCGAAAGAGGGAAAGAAAAAAAAAGAAAAAAAAATGAAGCCATCAAGACCAGCTAAGTGGAAGTCTTGGCCGCCAAGTGGCCATCAGTGTTAATTCAAACTTAACGCTGGCTAATGACGTAATTAATTTTATACTTGCCCCTTAACTTGTTCGTCTTGCAAACTTCACACAGATTTATGCACCAAGTAATTGCCCATCGGTGAGCAAGTTGTGTGGGTGTGTTGTTAGGAGTGGGGCAGAAGGCGGACGGCGGGAGGGAGGGGGGAGTGGGTGGGGTGGGGGTGTCTATGGGGGAGAGAGGGAGGGGTGGGGTGGTTGTAGGGGGGAGAGGGAGGGGGTGGGGGTGTCTGTGGGAGGGAGAGGGAGGGGTGGGGGTGTCTGTGGGAGGGAGAGGGAAGGGTGGGGGTGGAGGTGTCTGTGGGGGGGGGAGAGGGAGGGATGGGGTGTTTGCTGGAGGGAGAGGGAGGGGTGGGGGTGTCTGTGGGAGGGAGAGGGAAGGGTGGGGGTGGAGGTGTCTGTGGGGGGGGGAGAGGGAGGGATGGGGTGTTTGCTGGAGGGAGAGGGAGGGGGTGGGGGTGTCTGTGGGAAGGAGAGGGTGGGGTGGGGGTGTCTGTGGGAGGGAGAGGGTGGGGTGGGGTGGTTGTAGGGGGGGAGAGGGAGGGGTGGGGGTGTCTGTAGTGGGGGTGAGAGGGAGGGGTGGGGGAGGGGGAGGTGGGGGGTTGTACTGCTGGTTGTTTGTATGTCTTCATGTAGGCAGGTAGGAATGTATGTATGTTTGTGATTAAGTATCTAAGCTTGTTATTAAAGTGTGTTCGTATGTATGTATGTAGGCATATATCGATGTTTGTAGGCCTTTATATGTGTATGTGTGTATATTTTCGTGTTTGTTTGTATGTATTTATTTATGTGCGTATTTGTGTATGATTGTATTTATGTTTTTGTGTATTTGTGCGTGTATGTATTTATGTGTGTGTGTGTGTATTTTACATGTATTATGTGTGTATGTGTGAATTAGTGTGTGTATGAGTTTGTGTATGTATGTGTATGTTTGTATATGCAAGCATTAATGAGTGCATTTGTTTATAAATGTATATATGCACTAACGATGTATATAAACCATGGCTGTGTATATGCCTGAAAGTCGAAATACGTGTGTGGTCCATTATCAGAAGATCGAATTCCAAAAAAGGGCATTTTTATTAAAAAAAAAAAAAAAAAAAAAAAAAAAAACGAGGGAACCTTTATCCATTAAGCTTTAAAGTCTTAACTCGTCCTATCCTTTGCCGTGTGCCCTTACCTGCGACCTTTAACCCTGACGTCATGCACTTTAAGATGGGAGTGTTTGTTCTCTCTGGATTTCGTTAAACAAAGGGACATGAAAAGGACAATCTTTTGGAAATTATTGATTTGTTTATCTACGGGTTTGTTTGTTTCTTTGGCGTTTTGTTGTTGTTGTTTTGTGGTATCTTGATGAAGGAGGATTTTGAGTTTGTTTTTTTGAGGTGAGGGAGAGGAGGGAGGGAGGTAGGGAGAGGGAGGGGGAGGGGGAGAGAGAAGGAGAGAAGTAGGGAGGGGGGAGAGTGAAGGAGAGGGGAGAGAGAAGGTAAATGGGAGAGGAGAGAGAGAGAGAGAGAGAGAGAGAGAGAGAGAGAGAGAGAGAGAGAGAGAGAGAGAGAGAGAGAGAGAGAGAGAGAGAGAGAGAGAGAGAGAGAGAGAAAGAGAGAGAGAGTAGAAGGAGAAAGAGACATAAAGCAGGTACAAACATGCTTTAAACTTCTGCCTTAATGCATAAACACCAAAATGAAATGAGCGAATAAGCATATCTTTGCAAGTCAGACCAAACCGAATTGTTTTTTTTTTTAACATTTACCAAATTTCAAAGTACTTGAAACGAACATCAATTACGCGTATACCTCTATGAATATTCCACGTCATTAGGCAAATCAAACAACAACATTCTCTCTCTCTGTCTATATATCTCTATCTATCTATCTATCTATCTATCTCTTTCAGTCTGCTTCTCTCCTCGCTTTTCCTACGTCCCTCCCCCCCTTCCCACTCTCCCTCCCTCTCTCCCTCCCTCCTTCCCACTCTTTCCTCTCGCCTCCCTCTCTCCCTCCCTCCTTCCACTCTTGCCTCCACCCCTTTCCCAACTCTCCTCCTCTCTCTTCCTCCACTACTTTCCACTCTTCATCCATCCTTACCGCTCTCCCTCCCTCCCTCACCTCCACCTTATCTAGAATCTAGTTAGATGCAAATTTCACGCGAATCTTAAGTAGTGAGGAAAGAACTTCCACTCAACCTAAAAATAAGAAAAAATAAAAACCTAAAAAATAAAAATCCTAAAAGCCTATAGTATAATCACCCTAAAAAAAAAATAAACAATACAAGAAATAACCACCCCACCATCCATTCACTCCACTCCACTCCACCCTTCAGTCAACCTCACCCCTGTTATCATCCCCTCCGCCTTTCATTCCACCCCCTAAATCACCTCCCTTATCCCACCCTCCATCTACCACACACGAGAATCTTACAATAGTGAGGAAATCTCAGACCCCACCCACCCACCCACCACTCTCAGAACCCACCCACCTACCCAACTACCCACCACCCTCAAACCCCACCACCTACCCACCCACCCTCAGACCCCACCCTCCACCCTTAAACCCCACCACCCTCAAACCCCACCCTCCACCCTCAGACCCCACCACCCTCAAACCCCACCCTCCACCATCAGTCAAACCCTAAACCACACAACACTCACCACCCCACCCACAAACCCCACCCACCCTCAAACCCCACAACCCCACCCACCCTCAAACCCCACCACCCCCCCACCCTCAAACACCCCCCCACCCCCCCACCCCACCCCACCCCACCACCCACAACCCCACCCACCCTCCGGTATCCCTAAATAAGGAGGAGATTACTCGTCATGCAAAACAGGCATGCTCAGTACTCTAATAAGCAGCCAACGATAGCCCAAACTACGGCTTCCCGGACAGGCCTGAATGAGTCATACTCCACACGATGGAATCCTCGTATCGGGTCGATTTCTCGCCACACCCACAGAGGAGGAGGAGGAGGAGGAAGGAGGAGGAGAGGAGGAGAGGAGGAGTGAGGAGGAGAGGTGGCGGAGGTGGAGGAGGAGGAGGAGTGGGAGGCAGATGGAGGAGGAGGAGATGAGGTGGAGGAGATGGAGAGAGGACGGAGTGGAGGAGGAGGAGAAATGAGAGGAAGAAGGAGGAGGAGAGGAAAAAGTGAGGGGCGAGGAGAGAGGAGAGGATGGAGGAGGAGGAGATGGTGGAGGAGGAGGTGGAGGAGGAGAGCTGGAGGAGGAGGAGGAGGAGGAGGAGGGGGAGGAGGAGGGGGGATGGAGGAGGAGGAGGAGGAGAGAAGGAGGAGGAGGAGGAGGAGGAGGAGGAGGAGGAGGAGGGAAGGGGAGGAGAGTGGGGAGGGGAAGGGGAGGAGGAGAGGAGGAGATGAAGGAGGTGGAGATGGAAGGAGGAGGAGATCGGAGGAGGAGGAGATGGGAGGGCGGAGGAGCCAGGAGATTGTGAGTCGAGGACCCTCAAAGAGGAGGTAGATGG
>NW_028234426.1:3423936-3428936 GCF_977035675.1 Penaeus japonicus | reverse complement strand
GGGGAGAGGAAAAGGGGGAAATGGGGAGGAGGTAGAAGAGGAAGGAGGGGAAGGGAGAAGTGGGGAGGAGGTGGAAGGGAGGTGGGGGAGAGGAAAAGGGGGGAAGTGGGGAGGAGTTAGGGGAGGGAAGGGGAAGGGAAAAAGACGAGGGAAAGGTAAAGGGGGGAAAGGAGAAAAAAATAAGACTGAGAGAGAGAGAGAGAGAGAGAGAGAGAGAGAGAACAGAGACGCTGTTAACGGAGAAAGAGAGACAGATTTGCGGGGATTGTGGGGTTGGGTGAAGGCGGGGAGGGGGGGGGGGGGCAAAGAGAAAGAGACGGAGGGGAAAGAGGAGAAATGGTAAAGAAGAGGGAGAGGAGGAGGAATGGTGAAAAAAATGAAGAGGAGAAGGTAGAATGGTGAGGGGGAGAAGGGGGGGGGGGCGACAGAGAGAGGGGGAGGAGGAAGAGGACAAGGAAGAGAGGAAGGAAGAAAAAAGGAGGAGGAGTAGAGGGAAGAGAAGAAAGAAGAGAAGAAGAGGAGAATAATGAGAGGGGATGGAATAAAACAGAAAGAGGATAAGGAGGAGATGGAAGGGAATAGACGAGGAGGAGGAGGAAGATGAGGGGAGAGGCGGAGAGAGGAGAGAGGGCGTAGAGAAGCGGGGAGAGGGCCTAGAGAGAGGGGAGAGGCGGGAAGAGGGCGTAGAGAGAGGGGAGAGGACCTAGAGAGAGAGGGGAAAGGCGGGGAGAGGGCGTAGAGAGAGGGGAAAGGGGAGAGGGCCAGAGAGAGGGGAGATCGTGGGTTAATCAGAGAGGAGCCATTAATTACCGCCTCAGCGATGATGCCGTCGACGCTGAGCCCGTGCTTCCTCCTCCTGCCCTCGTTAGCGGAGCGATGGCTCTCTCACACCGGGGGAGCCACGCACGCACGCACGCACGCACGCACATATGCACACGTTCTCTCTCTCTCACAGACGTGTAACGGACACACGCGCTCGCTTACGAACACTTACACGCACTCACACTCACACTTACACTCATATGCACATGTACACGCGCACGTACATGCACACACGCATATGCATATATACACGCACATGCATACATACACGCACATGCATACATACACGCACATGCATACATACACGCACACGTACATGCACACACACACACACACACACACACACACACACACACACACACACACACACACACACACACACACACACACACACACACACACACACACACACACACACACACACACACACACGTCACGCCTTCCCCACACGGTAGAGTGTAAATTCCTATCTCTACTTAAGACGCATAAATTACCCTTTTTTATCATCTTTATTACGTAATAGATAAGAATCATTAATATCCTCTATTTCCTCCCTTCATCGCCATTATCCCCCCTCCTCGTTATCGGTATATTCTCTCATTCCTCTTTCGTTTTATGTATTACTAGGATTTCTTTTTTATGATTTTTTTTCTCGCTTTTTGTTTTATATTTTCTCTCTTTTTTCTCTTCGTTTTTTTGTATTATTATATATCTCTTCTCTTCCTTTTATTTATCTTTTTCTTTCTCTTAAACCTTTCCATTTTCTCTCGCTTTCTTTTTATTCTTTTCATTTCCATCTTTCCGTTTTCTTTTTTTCTCTCTTTCTTTTTTCTCTTACTTAATTTTCTCTCTCTATTTCAATCTTTTTTATTCTCTTTTTACTCCCTTTCATTTTTTTTCTCCCTCTCTCCTGACATTCTTTCTCTGTTTTACCTCTTTCCCATCTCCCTAATCTTTCCTTTCCTCTAAACTTATTCATATTATTCATCCTTCTCCTCTTCTCTCCCAATTCCCAAGTTTATCCATACTCCCAATTCCCAAGTTTATCCATAAACTACAAAAGGGAAGTTTTTCTCACGTATTTTTTTTTTTTTTTCTTTACGGCACACATCAACGAACAAGCGTGTTTTATATACATATAACTACGGCTTTCAACACCCAAGTTTAGATCCCTTTCGAAATGGGTTCGGGGCGATGTATAAAGTATCTGATCCTCTTGTGAATGAAGCGTGTCTTGTTTGTTCGTGACGTACTTGAAATTAGGTCGAGACGTTTATGTATTTATCTTCTTTTTCTTTTTTCTTTTTTTAATTGGGGAATCAACATAGCTGGGAAGGATGGGAGGAGAATGAAGGGAGAATGATTTTTTCAGGGTGGGTGGGTTGTGGATAGATAGATGTTTGTTGATATGTTGATGTGAATTGTCTACGTTGCTTATATATATATATATATAATATATAAATATTATATTATTATATATATATTATATATATATATATATATATATATGGATGTATATATGTATATAATATTATATATATACATATATTATATATATATATATATGATATGATATAATATATAATATATATATTACTATATATATATATATATATATATATATATATATATATATATATATATATATATATTATATATATTTATATATATTATATATATATATATCATATATATACATATATATTATATCATATATATACATATATATATATATATATAATACATATTATATTATATATACATATATATTATATATATATATATTATATACATATATTATATATAATATTATTATATATATATATATATATTATATATATGTATATATATGTATATATATATATATATGTATATGTATATATATGTATATATATATATATATATATATATATATGTATATATATATACATACACATATATACATATATACATATATACATATACATACACACACACACACACGCGCGCGCGCGCGCGCGCGCCCGCGCATATGTGTGTGTGTGTGTGTGTTATGTATATATGCACGCAGGGTTGTTTACGTACACGATTTGCATTTGTATATTAATGTATTTGGGAACCGCCACCATCACCAAACTTATAATAAACCCCTTCCTAATATATAGCAAAACTACATTACAAAAGACAGCCTTATACGTAAGCATTTCGAAAGATTTCATTGCATTCAGAAAATTTCATATATTTTCCCTTAGAGGTATAGATTGTGAAAAAAAGAAGAAAGAAAAAAAAAATACTGCATTGGTTCATATCTGACGGTTATATGAAAAGTATGAAAAATGAGAAAGCTATGTAATATATGCAGTATGGAAGATGGTGAATAAAAGATTTTTATGAGAGGGAACTAGCATTATTTGGAAAGGAGAGAAGGGGTAGGAAAAGGTGGAGGTGGGAGACGATAGAGAGACAGAGAGAGGAGAAAAGAGAGAGAAATGATAGGAAGGGAGAAGAGAAGAGAGAAAAGAAGAGGAAGAGGAAGAGGGAGTTACAAAGATTTACAAAGGCGAAGCTACATGCATAAAGACATACAGACAGACAGAGTTAATCAGACAAAGAAAATAAACCAACACATAGAATTAAAAAAAAAAAAAAGAAAAAAAAAAAAAAAAAAAACTAGCAAAGATTTTAATACTCAATAATACATCGCTTTGTTCAGTAATCACTTCATCATCTGCGGTTTTATCACCAGGATTATCACTATAGAAGAGCTTATCCTTATCTCCATAAAGCAGGCTTCCGAGAGCTTCTCTTACCAATGTGTGAAATGCATTTGGAATTTTGTGGCTGATAACAGTCAAATCAGATTTATTGTCACTGTAAAGTGTTGGTTGGTATTATGTGCATTGTCATTGTTTTTGTTTTGTTTTCATTGTTCTGGTTTGTTGTTGTGTTCTTTGTGTTGCTGTTATTTTCATGATTTTGTTTTCTTTTTGCTAGATTTTGTTTTTTTAAGGAACTCGTAAATTCCCTAACATTAATCTAGATCTAAATTCTAAGAAACATTTATTTTACATTATCAATAAATGAGGAACTGAAAACCTACCTAGAGGGAAGTCAATCTTGATTATAATTACCATCCAATTTGAGTTGATTTAAGAATGAATATTATATATACAGTTTTCTCATGAACATAAAGGAGTCATTACATTTTTTTTTCTCTCGAAATTCTAAAAGTAGAAGTAGAAATATTTGAATCAGTAGTAATAAAAATAGTAATAATAGTATTGTCGGTGATAGTGACGGCACTGTAAGTATCCTCTTTGGGAGAAATTGTGGTAGAAATAGTACCCCTGTGGGTAGTTGTAGTGGTAGAAAGGATGATGACAACAGTGGCGGTAACTAATAGTATTGTTAGTATTATTTGTAGCAGAAGTAGTAGTTATATAAATATTAAAATTGGAGGTAGCGATAGCAAGTACAGGGATAGTGATAGGATATTGTACTACCGAAATTAACACTTGCAACAACGATTGTATTATCAGTAATATAGATTTGTTTCATAGGATATTGTACTACCGGAATGAACACTTATAACAACAATGGTATTATCAGTAATATAGATTTGTTTCATAGGATATTGTACTACCAAAATTAACACTTGCAACAACAATTGTATTATCAGTAATATAGATTTCTTTCATAGGATATTGTACTACCGGAATGAACACTTATAACAACAATTGTATTATTAGTAATATAGATTTGTTTCATAGGATATTGTACTACCAGAATTAACACTTATAACAACGATTGTATTATCAGTAATATAGATTTGTTTCATTTTCAAAAAGTAAAAAACAACTAACTGATTTTCCTCCATCACTGGATGCTGCTGCCTCCCACTGGTAAATCTGCTGTACAATACAATCGTTTCAGCCCGAAGAACAATCAAACAGTAATCTGCTTAATGCATGAGACATGGAACATATTTAACAATCGCTTTTGTGCGGTATTTTGCAACCATTGTGCTGGCGTTAAGCTCGCTTTTTTGCTGATTAATTAAGCTGAAGTTAATATCATTTATTTTACTGTCATTAAAATTGTAAATATTCAAGGGATTAACTCAAAAGATCCTTCGTTTTAGCTCATGCTTGTTGTTAGATTAATTGAGTCGCATTATCATTTGATCGAAAAATTGTGTA
>NW_028234426.1:3408936-3421436 GCF_977035675.1 Penaeus japonicus | reverse complement strand
CCGGCCCTCCCTCCCTCCCTCTCCCCACCCCCAGAACTTTCATAATACTTGTTAACTTTCCTAATCGATTCCCTTTTCTGAGCATTAGCCTTTTAGTCTGCATCCTAAACGTGCTGGATCCGCCTCGAGTCCTTCGGGAAAGGATTCGCTGTCTGTTTTTTTTTTTTTTTTTATGAGGGGGGGTGGGGAGGGAGGGGGTGGAGGGGAGGGGAGGAATTTGTTCTCTTTTTGTGGGAGAGATAGGGAAAGGTGGAGAGAGAGAGAGAGAGAGAGGGAGGGAGGGAGGGGGAGAGAGAGAGAGAGAGAGAGAGAGAGGGAGAGGGAAAGAGAGAGAGAGAGAGAGAAAGAGAGACAGAAAGATAGGGAGAGGGAAAGGGAGTGAGAGAGAGAGAGACGAAAAGGGAGAGGGTAGGAAGGGGAGAAGTAGAAAGAAACTGCGAAAATGAGAGAAGAGAGAGAGAGAGAGAGATGAAAAGACATAAGTTTTCGTAAGTATGAGTGACTGTCTTTTAGTCTTCTCATGTTAATACGTGTGTATGTGTATGTAGGCCTACGTCAGGTACTTACCCTGTATATATATATATATGATTACATATATAATCCTTTATGATCTATGCTCCTATCTTTTTTACTCGTTTTTGAACCCTTTACCGTATCATACTTAAAGAAATGTGAATAATTTAACTTTTTCACCCCCTCTTTTCCGTCATAATCTCCCAAATGTTCAGCCTTTATCATATGTCTTTTAAATCCCTTCTGTCGCCATATTTCCCCCTCTTCCTCTTTATTTTTTCCTCTTTATTTTTTCCCCTCTCGACTCATCAGAATCATTGGAAAGAGGACACCCATGTTGCAGGAGCATTTAACTGATTTGCATGCAATCTCCGAGGAGGGTCTTTGCATGGCTGTTCGTCTGAGGGGAGATAAGGGAAGAGGGAAGAGGAGGAAGAGGGAAAAGAGGAGAGATAATGATGGAGGAGGAGGTGGAGGGATGTGGATAGGGAGGGTCGGGGGGGGGGATTGATGGGGAGGTTGTTGGGGGGGTGGAGGGGGTGATGGAGAGAGGGGGTAAAGAGGGAGGGGAGGTGGTGGTGGAGAGGGAGATGGAGATGGAGGAGGTAATGAGGGAAAGGAGGTGGAGAGGAAGATGGAAGTGGAGAGGAAGATGAAAGTGGTGAAGGAGAAGGAGATAGAGGATGGAGGGAGGGGTAAGGGGAGGAGGGGGTAAGGGGAAAGAGGAGGAGGTGGAGATGAAGGAGAAAGTGACGGTGGTAATGCAGGTGGAGGAAGAGAGGGAAGTGTTGCAGGTAGGAAGAGATTAAAAAAAAAAGTAAAAAAAATATTAGATCAAGGAACAGGGTGAATTCGGTGATAAAACAAAAAGTATGAAAGAAGGGTGCAAAATAAACGAATGAAAAAGGAATAAGAAAGATATGAGTTCGAATGAATAATTCCGTAATGCAAGAGATGGTATTGACGGGGTTGCATTTATGTTTCAGAAACATTCAGGAATTAATTCATTCTCCTTCAAACTTATTTGTTCAACCCTAGTCACAACGAACGGATACAAATAAGAATAAATAAACCACAAAAAGAAGGAGACAAAGAAAAAAAAAACTAGAAGAACTAAAAGAAAAAAGAAAAAAATAGAAAAATAAATAAATATACGAAAAAAATTCATACCAAAACAAAAACAAATCACCCAGAATAGCCAAAAAAAAAAAAAAAAAAAAAAAAAACGCAAGAAAGAAAAAAAGAAGAAGAAAAAAAAGCCTCCGCCTTAATTCCGATAAAGACAACCAGCAAAAGCGAAACATCTTGATTTATCCCCACGTGGCGTCTCGAGATAGACTTTTACAGACGTCGGCATATCTCACCTCGGCGTTCTCACAGGTAATCGCTCATTAGCTTCATTAAGGACTCGTATACAATCCCGATAAGGCGGGAGTGATTGATGAAGGCATGAGGAGAGCGTGGGAGGGAAGGGGAGGGAAGGGGAGGGAGAGGGAGGGAGGGAGGGAGAGGGAGGCCACGGGGTTGGAATGTTGGGTGGTGGAGGATGGGGGAGGGGGTGGTAGGGGTGGGGTGGATAGGGGGTGAGGGGTGGGTGGATAGGGGGTGTGGGGTGAAGGGGAGGGGAGGGGGAAGGGAGTAGGGTTAGGGGGTGAAGGGGAGGGGGAAGGGAGTAGGGTAAGGGGTGTGGACGAGGGGGTAAGAGGGGGAAGATGTGGTTAGGGTAAGATTGATGGAGAGGGGGGGGATGAAAGATGGAGGGGGTGAGGGGAAGAGTTCGACGGATGGTGGGGGAAGAGGGAGAGAGGGAGGGAGGAAAGGGTTGAGGGGGTAAGGGAGAAGGATTGAAGGTTGAAGGAGGATGAGTAAAGGGGTTGTAAGGGTGGATGAGGGGGAATGGGATGGGTAGGTGGGGAGGGGGATGAGTAGGTGATGGAGGAATTGAGGGGGTGGGGGGTGAGGGGTGAAAATTAAGGGAGGGAGGGAGGGTATATAAAGAGGGGTGGGGGTAGAGGTTGGGGGTTGAAGAATAAGAATGATACAAAAGGAAGGAGATGAAAATAATTGAGAGAAGGATATAAAGGTGGATGAGTGGAGGGGAGGCAAGGTGGAAAGTGGAAGAGAATTGAAGGTTGCAACACTGGTTTTCAATCGATGTGGATGATACTGATATTACTCAATATTGCTGTGACGCAAAAGTTGGATCGCGATATACCATATACTGGAATATAAACGATATACGATATACGATATATTTAGACCACGATCATGGATCTCCGGTCGCGATATATCCTTGCAACATGAGAATAGGACTCCATTGCAGGTGGACATCGAGGTCGCCACCGCTCCCCCCCCCCTCCCTTCCCTTCACATTGTTTTGCGGGCGTGTCACATCGCGGTTGTGTCACATCGCGGGCGTGTCAATCGTTGTGATATTGTTTAGGCAGACAGATGGGGCGTGATGCGACGAGTCATGTCAGGCATATGTCATGTCAGGTCGGAGCTACAAGCTAATCACGTCACCTCGCGGTTGTGTTCCCCTCCGGTAGGGTTGGGGGGGGGGGTAGCGGCGGGGGGTGGGGGGGGGTTGTCACAACATGTCACCTTCCTCTAACCCCCCCTCTTCCTCCCCCCACACCCTCCCACCTCACAAACCAACGAATGAGTGAGTGAGTGAAGGAGGGAGGGAGGAGGGGAGGGAGGAAGGGAGGAAGGAAGGGAGGGATCGAGGGTGCCAACGCATGTCACCACCTCGTCACCCCCCCCCACCCCCCACCCCAGGGAACCTCCCTTATAAAATCCCTGTCACAATAAACCTCTCCTGTTATATAACGATGTCGAAAGGAAGAAGAGACACTCGTGTATAGATATGTGTATATGTCGAGCCGGAGGAGAAAAAATACCCAGTGTTTATGTTTCTAAAAGTGAAACCGAGCTTCGAGTCGTTGGCTTCTGTTTTTTTTTTTTCGTTCTCGTTCTCTTGTTGTCTTTGTTTCTTTCTCTCTGTCTGTCTCTGTTTGCCCCCCCCCCCCTCTCTCTCTCTCTTTCGCTGTTTCTGTCTGCCTCTCTCTGTGTCTCTCTATCTCTCTGTCTCTCTCTCTCCTTCTCTCTCTCTCTCTCTCTCTCTCCCTTTCTCTCTCTCTCTCTCTTTCACTGTCTGTCTCTCTCTGTCTCTCTCTGTCTCTGTCTGCCCTCCTCTCTCCCCCCTCTCTCTTTCTCTCTCTCTCCCCCTCTGTCTCCCTCCCTCTCTTACTCTTTCTCTCTCTCTCTCCCTCTCCCTCTCCCTCTCTCTCTCTCTCTCTCTCTCTCTCTCTCTCTCTCTCTCTCTCTCTCTCTCTCTCTCTCTCTCTCTCTCTCTCTCTCTCTCTCTCTCTCTCTCTCCCTCTCTCTCTCTCTCTCTCTCTCTTTTTCTCTCTCTCTCTCTCTCTCCCCCCCCCCCCCCCCCCTCTCTCTCTCTCTCTTCCCCCCCCCCCCCCCCCCCCTCTCTCTCTCTCTCTCTCTCTTCTTTCCCACTTAAGGAGGCGATTTTGAGGTTCGAGCTCGACGTGTTGCATCACCGAGTTCCTTCCTTTGTGTCGACGTTGTCCTTCGAGTGCTTGCCAGAGGGTCGTCAGGTAGTGCTTGAATATTGATGCTTGCTTTGACTCCCTTCTTCCTCTTTGCTTGCGGTTTTTTTCCGGGTTTGGTTTCTTTGTTTTTCTTTTTTTAATTTTGTTGTTTCGCTTTGTTTGTGTTTTCTTTTTGTGTGGTTGGATTATGGAGGGGGCGGGGGTTGTGATTGAGTGTGCTTTATTTTGATTTCCCTTTTGGATGGGTTGTTTTGGTTGTTTGTTTTGTCTGCATTTTGCTTTGAAGGGATTATCTTCTTTGCGTGCGATTTGCTCCCTATTGATTCCCTTTTTTGCGTGCGTTTTGTGATTTCCTTTTTTTCAAGTTTTGTGTAGATTCCCTCTTTTTGCGTGCGTTTTGTGAAGATTCACTCTTTTTGAGTGCGATTTATGAAGATTCCCTCTTTTTGCGTGAGATTTTAAAACATTCTCTCTTTTTGAGTGCGATTTATGAAGATTCCTTCTTTTTGCGTGTGTTTTGTCACGATTCCCTCTTTTTGCGTGCGTTTTGTAAACATTCCCTCTTTTTTGAGTACGTTTTGACATTATTCACCCCTTGCGTGCGCGTTTTCCTGTGTTAAAACTCTCTTTTACAATTCTATTCCCCCTCTCCTCTCTCCCACCCGTGACTCGAATCGAATCGCGGCTCCATTTGCGAAGTTAATGTGCGGAATTCCCCTTTGAGGAAGACGCTCGATGACTCCTCAAAGTAATGATGAATTATCCTAAAGGGTTAAATGACACGAGCGTCGCCGAGGATCTGATTGATGAAGACTTCGCTCGGCTGTTCTGAAGGCGTTCGAATCCTGCGCGCGAGGAAGGAGGTCTGCTTGTTCGATTAAGGAGGGTTTGGTGGGGGTTGGGGGTGGGTTGATAGGTGGGTGGGGGTGGGTGGGGGGGGAGAGTGTGAAAGCTTATATTCAAGTCGGTGCATCATATTGTTTTTTTTTTTTTTTTTTTTTTTTTTTTTTTTTTTTTTTTTTTTTTTTTTTTTTTTTTGTGGTGGGGGGGGGCTGGAGCGATAGCTATCTTTTTTTTGTATCATATTTTTATCTTTTATCTATTCAATTTGTTTTTTTATTCTAATGTTGTCTGTCAGTTATTATCTATTCATTGTCTTTTCTATCTATTCAGTTTTAATTCATCTTTATCTCTTCACATTTATTCATTTGTTTGTCTCTTATCTATTTTCTAATTCGGTTTGTGTATGTATCCCCTGGTGACCTGAGTTTAGCCTCATGAAATGATATACCCATCCAATTATAAAAGGGGGGAGGTTGCATTATAGAAAATATACAGCCCCCCCTCACCCCCACCCCACCCCGCCTAGCTTAGGAGGATAATACTCAAAGCCTTTTTATTTTTCTTCTTTTTATGTTCTCCTTCTTCCATATGTTCTTCTTCTTATGTTCTTCTTCTTCTCCTTATGTTCTTCTTCTTCTCTTTATGTTCTTCTTCTTCCTTATGTTCTTCTTCTTCCTTATGTTCTTCTTCTTCCTTATGTTCTTCTTCTTCCTTATGTTCTTCTTCTTATGTTCTTCTTCTTCCTTATGTTCTTCTTCTTCTCTTTATGTTCTTCTTCTTCCTTATGTTCTTCTTCTTCTCTTTATTTTCTTCTTCTTCCTTACGCTGTTGAGAACAAGACAATCCTCCTGCATCGACCAAATTATCCAAGTGGGCGGTAATAGATTCCTAGAGAGATAGACAAACGGACAGGAGGAAGAATTAGCAGGAGGAAGAATTAGTAGGAGGAAGAATTAGCAGGAGGAAGAGTTAGCAGGAGGAAGAATTAGCAGGAGGAAGAGTTAGCAGGAGGAAGAATTAGCAGGAGGAAGAGTTAGCAGGAGGAAGAATTAGCAGAAGGAAGAGTTAGCAGGAGGAAGAATTAGCAGGAGGAAGAGTTAGCAGGAGGAAGAATTAGCAGGAGGAAGAGTTAGCAGGAGGAAGAATTAGCAGGAGGAAGAGTTAGCAGGAGGAAGAATTAGCAGGAGGAAGAGTTAGCAGGAGGAAGAATTAGTAGGAGGAAGAGTTAGCAGGAGGAAGAATTAGCAGGAGGAAGAGTTAGCAGGAGGAAGAATTAGCAGGAGGAAGAATTAGCAGGAGGAAGAATTAGCAGGAGGAAGAATTAGTAGGAGGAAGAGTTAGCAGGAGGAAGAATTAGCAGGAGGAAGAATTAGCAGGAGGAAGAATTAGCAGGAGGAAGAGTTAGCAGGAGGAAGAATTAGCAGGAGGAAGAGTTAGCAGGAGGAAGAATTAGCAGGAGGAAGAGTTAGCAGGAGGAAGAATTAGCAGGAGGAAGAGTTAGCAGGAGGAAGAATTAGCAGGAGGAAGAGTTAGCAGGAGGAAGAATTAGCAGAAGGAAGAGTTAGCAGGAGGAAGAATTAGTAGGAGGAAGAGTTAGCAGGAGGAAGAATTAGCAGGAGGAAGAGTTAGCAGGAGGAAGAATTAGCAGGAGGAAGAGTTAGCAGGAGGAAGAATTAGTAGGAGGAAGAGTTAGCAGGAGGAAGAATTAGCAGGAGGAAGAATTAGTAGGAGGAAGAGTTAGCATGAGGAAGAATTAGCAGGAGGAAGAGTTAGCAGGAGGAAGAATTAGTAGGAGGAAGAGTTAGCAGGAGGAAGAATTAGCAGGAGGAAGAGTTAGCAGGAGGAAGAGTTAGCAGGAGGAAGAATTAGCAGGAGGAAGAGTTAGCAGGAGGAAGAATTAGCAGGAGGAAGAGTTAGCAGGAGGAAGAATTAGCAGGAGGAAGAGTTAGCAGGAGGAAGAATTAGCAGGAGGAAGAGTTAGCAGGAGGAAGAGTTAGCAGGAGGAAGAATTAGTAGGAGGAAGAGTTAGCAGGAGGAAGAATTAGCAGGAGGAAGAGTTAGCAGGAGGAAGAATTAGTAGGAGGAAGAGTTAGCAGGAGGAAGAATTAGCAGGAGGAAGAGTTAGCAGGAGGAAGAGTTAGCAGGAGGAAGAATTAGCAGGAGGAAGAGTTAGCAGGAGGAAGAATTAGTAGGAGGAAGAGTTAGCAGGAGGAAGAGTTAGCAGGAGGAAGAATTAGCAGGAGGAAGAGTTAGCAGGAGGAAGAATTAGCAGGAGGAAGAGTTAGCAGGAGGAAGAATTAGCAGGAGGAAGAGTTAGCAGGAGGAAGAGTTAGCAGGAGGAAGAATTAGCAGGAGGAAGAGTTAGCAGGAGGAAGAATTAGCAGGAGGAAGAGTTAGCAGGAGGAAGAGTTAGCAGGAGGAAGAGTTAGCAGGAGGAAGAGTTAGCAGGAGGAAGAATTAGCAGGAGGAAGAGTTAGCAGGAGGAAGAATTAGTAGGAGGAAGAGTTAGCAGGAGGAAGAGTTAGCAGGAGGAAGAATTAGCAGGAGGAAGAATTAGCAGGAGGAAGAATTAGCAGGAGGAAGAGTTAGCAGGAGGAAGAATTAGTAGGAGGAAGAGTTAGCAGGAGGAAGAATTAGCAGGAGGAAGAGTTAGCAGGAGGAAGAATTAGCATGAGGAAGAGTTAGCAGGAGGAAGAATTAGCAGGAGGAAGAGTTAGCAGGAGGAAGAGTTAGCATGAGGAAGAATTAGCATGAGGAAGAGTTAGCAGGAGGAAGAGTTAGCAGGAGGAAGAGTTAGCAGGAGGAAGAGTTAGCAGGAGGAAGAATTAGCAGGAGGAAGAATTAGCAGGAGGAAGAATTAGTAGGAGGAAGAGTTAGCAGAAGGAAGAGTTAGCATGAGGAAGAGTTAGCAGGAGGAAGAGTTAGCAGGAGGAAGAATTAGCATGAGGAAGAATTAGCAGGAGGAAGAATTAGTAGGAGGAAGAGTTAGCAGAAGGAAGAGTTAGCAGGAGGAAGAGTTAGCAGGAGGAAGAGTTAGCAGGAGGAAGAATTAGCATGAGGAAGAATTAGCAGGAGGAAGAATTAGTAGGAGGAAGAGTTAGCAGAAGGAAGAGTTAGCAGGAGGAAGAGTTAGCAGGAGGAAGAGTTAGCAGGAGGAAGAATTAGCAGGAGGAAGAATTAGCAGGAGGAAGAATTAGTAGGAGGAAGAGTTAGCAGGAGGAAGAATTAGCAGAAGGAAGAGTTAGCAGGAGGAAGAATTAGCAGGAGGAAGAATTAGCAGGAGGAAGAATTAGCAGGAGGAAGAATTAGCAGGAGGAAGAATTAGCAGGAGGAAGAGTTAGCAGGAGGAAGAATTAGCAGGAGGAAGAGTTAGCAGGAGGAAGAATTAGCAGGAGGAAGAGTTAGCATGAGGAAGAGTTAGCAGGAGGAAGAGTTAGCAGGAGGAAGAATTAGCAGGAGGAAGAGTTAGCAGGAGGAAGAGTTAGCAGGAGGAAGAGTTAGCATGAGGAAGAGTTAGCAGGAGGAAGAATTAGCAGGAGGAAGAATGAGCATGGGGAAGAGTTAGCAGGAGGAAGAGTTAGCAGGAGGAAGAAGTAGGAGGAAGAGTTAGCAGGAGGAAGAATTAGCAGGAGGAAGAGTTAGCAGGAGGAAGAATTAGCAGGAGGAAGAGTTAGCAGGAGGAAGAATTAGCAGGAGGAAGAGTTAGCAGGAGGAAGAGTTAGCAGGAGGAAGAGTTAGCAGGAGGAAGAATTAGCAGGAGGAAGAGTTAGCAGGAGGAAGAGTTAGCAGGAGGAAGAGTTAGCAGGAGGAAGAATTAGCAGGAGGAAGAGTTAGCAGGAGGAAGAATTAGCAGGAGGAAGAGTTAGCAGGAGGAAGAGTTAGCAGGAGGAAGAATTAGCAGGAGGAAGAATTAGCAGGAGGAAGAATTAGTAGGAGGAAGAGTTAGCAGGAGGAAGAGTTAGCAGGAGGAAGAGTTAGCATGAGGAAGAGTTAGCAGGAGGAAGAGTTAGCAGGAGGAAGAATTAGTAGGAGGAAGAGTTAGCAGGAGGAAGAATTAGCAGGAGGAAGAGTTAGCAGGAGGAAGAATTAGCAGGAGGAAGAGTTAGCATGAGGAAGAGTTAGCAGGAGGAAGAATTAGCAGGAGGAAGAGTTAGCAGGAGGAAGAGTTAGCAGGAGGAAGAGTTAGCAGGAGGAAGAATTAGCATGAGGAAGAGTTAGCAGGAGGAAGAGTTAGCAGGAGGAAGAGTTAGCAGGAGGAAGAATTAGCAGGAGGAAGAGTTAGCATGAGGAAGAGTTAGCAGGAGGAAGAGTTAGCAGGAGGAAGAGTTAGCAGGAGGAAGAGTTAGCAGGAGGAAGAGTTAGCAGGAGGAAGAATTAGCAGGAGGAAGAGTTAGCAGGAGGAAGAATTAGCAGGAGGAAGAGTTAGCAGGAGGAAGAATTAGCAGGAGGAAGAATTAGCAGGAGGAAGAGTTAGCAGGAGGAAGAATTAGCAGGAGGAAGAGTTAGCAGGAGGAAGAGTTAGCAGGAGGAAGAATTAGCAGGAGGAAGAGTTAGAGCAAGAAAGTTTAGCAGAAAAATTAGCAGGAGGAAAGTGTTTTAGCAGGAGACGAGTGTATCATGGAGGAAGATTAGCAGGAGGAAGATTGAGGAGTTAGTAGGAGGAAGAGTTAGCAGGAGGAAGAGTTAGCAGGAGGAAGAATTAGCAGGAGGAAGTAGCATAAGGAAGAGGTTAGCAGGAGGAAAGATTAGGAGGAAATTAGCATGAGGAGAGTTAGCAGGAGGAAGTAGCAGGAGGAAGAGTTAGCAGGAGGAAGAGTTAGCAGGAGGAAGAATTAGCAGGAGGAAGAATTAGCAGGAGGAAGAGTTAGCATGAGGAAGAGTTAGCAGGAGGAAGAGTTAGCAGGAGGAAGAATTAGCAGGAGGAAGAATTAGTAGGAGGAAGAGTTAGCAGGAGGAAGAGTTAGCAGGAGGAAGAGTTAGCAGGAGGAAGAATTAGCAGGAGGAAGAATTAGTAGGAGGAAGAGTTAGCAGGAGGGGAAGAATTGCATGAGGAAGAGTTAGCAGGAGGAAGAGTTAGCAGGAGGAGAGTTAAGGAGGGAAGAATTAGCAGGGCGGAAGAATTAGCAGGAGGAATAAATTAGCAGGAGGAAGAGTTAGCAGGAGGAAGAGTTAGCAGAGAAGAACCGGAAGAATTAGCAGGAAGAATTAGGAGGAAGATTAGCAGGAGGAAGATTTTGGAGGAAGAGTTAGCAGGAGGAAGAATTAGCAGGAGGAAAGAATTAGCAGGAGAAGAAAGAGTTAGCATGAGGAAGAGTTAGCATGAGGAAGAGTTAGCATGAGGAAGTGTTAGCAGGAGGAAGAGTTAGCATGAGGAAGATTGCAGGAGGAAATTAGCAGGAGGAAGAGTTAGCCAGAAAAGAGTTAGCAGGAGGAAGAATAGTAGGAGGAAGATTAGCAGGAGGAAGAAAGTGAGGATAGAAGGAGGAGAATTAGGAGGAAGAGTTAGCAAGGAAAAGAGTTAGCAGGAGGAAGAGTTAGCAGGAGGAGAGTTTAGCAGGAGGAAGAATTAGCCAGGAGGAAGATTAGCAGGAGGAAGAGTTAGAGGAGGAAGAATTAGCGGAGGAAGAATTAGCAGGAGGAAGAATTAGCAGGAGGGAAGAATTAGAGGAGGAAGAGTTAGCAGGAGGAAGAATTAGCAGGAGAAAGGGGAAGAGTTAGCAGGAGGGGAAGAGTTAGCAGGAGGAAGAGTTAGCAGGAGGAAGAGTTAGCAGGAGGAAGAGTTAGCAGGAGGGAGAGTTAGCAGGAAAGAGTTAGCAGGGGGAAGAATTAGCAGGAGGAAGAAGTAGCAGGAGGAAGATTAGCAGGAGGAAGAGTTAGCAGAGGGAGAGTTAGCAGGAGGAAGAATTTGGGAGGAAATTAGCAGGAGGAAGAGTTAGCAGGAAAGCATGAGGAAGAGTTAGCAGGAGGAAGAATTAGCAGGAGAAAGAGTTAGCAGGAGGAAGAGTTAGCCGGAGGAAGAATTAGCAGGAGGAAGAGTTAGCAGGAGGAAGAATTAGCAGGAGGAAGAGTTAGCAGGAGGAAGAGTTAGCATGAGGAAGAGTTAGCAGGAGGAAGAGTTAGCAGGAGGAAGAGTTAGCAGGAGGAAGAATTAGCAGGAGGAAGAATTAGCAGGAGGAAGAGTTAGCAGGAGGAAGAGTTAGCAGGAGGAAGAATTAGCAGGAGGAAGAGTTAGCAGGAGGAAGAGTTAGCAGGAGGAAGAGTTAGCAGGAGGAAGAATTAGCATGAGGAAGAGTTAGCAGGAGGAAGAGTTAGCAGGAGGAAGAGTTAGCAGGAGGAAGAATTAGCATGAGGAAGAGTTAGCAGAAGGAAGAGTTAGCAGGAGGAAGAATTAGCAGGAGGAAGAGTTAGCAGGAGGAAGAGTTAGCAGGAGGAAGAATTAGCATGAGGAAGAGTTAGCAGGAGGAAGAGTTAGCAGGAGGAAGAATTAGCAGGAGGAAGAGTTAGCAGGAGGAAGAATTAGCAGGAGGAAGAGTTAGCAGGAGGTAGGAAGATCGAGCATGGGATAGACAGCCCAAATAAGCAGGTGATTTGGAATAGACAAGCAGGTATTTAGGTTTCATGATTGAGCTGATGGAGATAGCCGTGTTGGGCCGATGAGTAAGGTCGAGATAGATAGATAGATTGATAGATTGATAGATAGATAGGCAGATTGACTGATTGGTGTGTTTGGGGATAGGTGGGGGTGGAGGGGAAGAAGGAGGTGGAGGTGGAGGTGGAGGTGGAGGTGGAGGTGGAGGTGGAGGTGGAGGTGGAGGTGGAGGTGGAGGTGGAGGTGGAGCAAGCGGAGGTGGAGGTGGAGGGGGAGGAAGAGGAAGAGAAAGAAGGGAAGGAGGAGGAAGAGATGAAGTAAGTCGTGAAGAAGAAGAAGTAGGAGAAGAAGAAGAAAGTGGTGGATGAAGAAGAGGAAAAGCAGAAGGAGAGAAATAAATAAAAAAAAGAGGAGGAGGTGTGATCGGGGAGAGGAGAGAGAGAGAGAGAGAGGAGAAAGAGAGAGGGTGTAGTCAATCGAAAAAAAAAACTTTTAAAATATATATATCAGCCACTCAAAAAGGAAAAAAAAAGAAAAAACACGTTCTTTCTTTCCCTTCCCCCCTCCCCTCTCCCCCACCCCCTTCCTCTCCCCCTATCTCAGTGCATTGACCTTGCCTTACATGGAGGCGGCAGTGCAGGCTCGCGGCAAGAGTGAGTGCGAGTCAAAACTTTCACCACCAGGGATTCGAGAGGGAGAGGAAGGGAGGGAGGGGGAGAGGGGGGGGGGAGGGAGGGAAGGAGGGAAGTGGGAGAGGAAGGGAGGGAGGGAGTGAGGGAGGGAAGTGGGGGAGTGGGAGAGGGAGAGGGAAGGAGGGGGAGTGGGGGGAGAGGGAGGGAGGGAGGGAGAGAAGGAGGGGGAGTGGGATGGAGGGAGGGAGGGAGGGAGAGGGGAAGGGAGGAGGAGTGGGATGGAGGGAAGTGGGAGGGAAGTGAGGGAGAGATGGAGGGAGGGAGAGGGAGAGAGGGAAGTGAGATGGAGGGAGG
>NW_028234426.1:3397939-3403836 GCF_977035675.1 Penaeus japonicus | reverse complement strand
CCACAATACGTGTCGTTGTTGCAGAAAATTCTCTCTCTCTTTTTTTTCTCTCTCTCTCTCTTTCGCTGTCTCTCTCTCCCTCTCCTCTCTCTCTTCTCCCCATATCTTCCTCTTCTCTCTCTCTCTCTCTCTCTCTCTCTCTCTCTCTATATATATATATATATATATATATATATATATATATATATATATATCTCTATATCTATCTCTATCTCTATCTCTATCTCCCTCTCTATCTCTATCTCTATCTCCCTCTCTCTCTCTCTCATCCCCCCTTTTCCTCCCCCCCCCCCCCAAAAAAAAAAACAGTCTCGCAAACACTGTAAACAATGACACTCTATTACAACGGTCGTCTGTCACAGAAACACATATTTTTATCTTTTTTTCTCACTTTTTCCCCCTCATTTTCATGTCTAGCATTCGACTTTTCTCGACAATATTATTTTTTTTCTCTCTCTCTTTATCGTTCTATTTCCATTGACTGCTCCCTTCCTCCCCCTTCTCCTACCCCCCCCAAAAAAAAAAAAAAAAAAAAAGAAGGATGTCAGAAAGAAATGTTATAACAATGTAACTCAACCCGAGTCATTTTTAAAAAATAAAATACATACAGTAAGCATTTACACAGCTGGTAAAAATAACAATAATAATATGCACACACCACTGTCATGATTTATAAAACAACAATATGAAATGCTTCACACAAGGTACATAAGCACGTTATCCATGTGCATGTTCTTGAGTGTGTGTGTGTGTGTGTGTGTGTGTGTGTGTGTGTGTGTGTGTGTGTGTGTGTGTGTGTTGTTTCTGATTGTGTGTGTTTTGTGTGTGTGGTGGTGTAATGAGGTGTGTGTGAGTGTGGATTTATTTATGTTGTATGTATGTGTGGGTGTGTGAGTATATGTGTTGTGTGTGTGTGTGTTGGTTTTGTGGGTGTGTGTGCGTGTTTGTGGTGTGGTGGGGTGTGTGCGTGTGCGTGTGCGTGTGCGTGTGCGTGTGCGTGTGCGTGTGCGTGTGCGTGTGCGTGTGCGTGTGCGTGTGCGTGTGCTTGTGGATCAAAAAGATACACAGACATATTAAAAAAAAAACACACACAGAGACACAGAAAACCAACTTACAAAAAAAGAATCAAAGATAAACAAAAACAACGACAAAAAAAACACAGATCTCAGCGCATAAATAGTAACACCACATTCACATTTAACACCATAATGCCGTTACACAGTAGCTACCCAAAAACTACATAACCCAGAGTTATGTGCTATAAATTCCACATTTTTATTAGCTCGAGTGATGGCCTAAAGATATATCCATAACGTTTGTTAAAAATAATGTAGCGATGGAATTTCCACCCTCCATCTGGCGGTCGCTTTTGTTATTATTATTGTTAGGAGCAGAAGAAGGAGGAGGAGGTGGAGAAGAAGAAGAAGAAGGGGAGGAGGAGGAAGGAGGAAGAGGAGGAGAGGTGGGTGTGTTTGTTTGTGTGTATGTGTGTGTGTCGTTGTGGTTGTGGTTGTGTGTGTGGTTGTGGTTGTGGTTGTGGTTGTGTGTGTGTGTGTGTGTGTGTGTGTGTGTGTGTGTGTGTGTGTGTGTGTGTGTGTGTGTGTGTGTGTGTGTGTGTGTGTGTGTGTGTGTGTGTGTGTGTGCGCGCGTTTGTGTGTGTGTGTGTGTGAACATTCTCTTTTTATCTCTCTCTTTTATCTCTCTTTCTCTTTCTCTCTCTCTCTCTCTCTCTCTCTCTCTCACTCTCACTCTCACTCTCACTCTCACTCTCACTCTCTCTCTCTCTCTCTCTCTCTCCATCCCTCTCTCGTTCTCCCTCCTTCCTCTCCTCCTCCTCCTCATCCCTTCTCTCCTCTCTCTCAAGTCTCTCGCTCTCCTCCTCGTCTCTCTCTCTCTCTCTCTCCTCCTCCGGCCAATCCTCCTCCTCTCCACATCTCTCTCTATCTCTCTCTATCCCTCTCTTCTCTCTCTATCTATTATCTATCTATCTATCATATATATATAATATTATTATATATATATATATTTTAATATATATATTTATATATATATATATATATCTATATATATATATATATATATATACACACACACACACACACATATAATGTTATAGCAACATGGAACGCCAAACAAATAAATCAAGCCGTCTCCATAAAATGATCGTAAACCTTAAAAAGCTTCAAGAATCATATTTCATCATCATCATATTTATGCATTTCTTCTCTTCACATCTTCAGACCAATATCGAGGCATTTATACTAAAATTCTTTGAACCAGTTGCAACGATCATGGTGTAATTTTCGTCAATAAAGAAGTTTATGTATTCATTTCAAAATATAAATATCATTATCGTCTGTCCGAGGGAAATTATTTATTATATCTTTATATATTATAATATATATATATATATATATATATATATATATATATATATATATATATATATATATATATATATATATCAGTCAAGTCTTCAACCCCCTTTAATTATATGAAAAAACCCCAACATTTATTTAGTCCTATCTCAAAATCCTTCAACAAAGGCCACACAACTACAATCTTTCCACAACCTATCGTTCATAAATACGGAGACGGCGCAATGACAACGCTCCTCGTACCTTATCCAAAAAAACGAAAAAACGAAAAAAAAAAAGAAAAAAAAAAAACGAAAAAAAAAATTACGTAAAGCGGAAATAAAAAACCCTTACTCATATGAACGATTAACTATGATGAATAACGATGACTTCTGTGCAATATGTAAACGTTTATATGTTTTTTTTATATATCAATAGATTTTGCAACGGTTGACTGACTGACTCGCTGGCTGTTGCAAGGCTCGTGTTTCTACTGCAGTCCGGACGCCTGCGAGCGAGCGTGCGCGCCAGCACTCTTAATCCTGTTTATCGTAAAGTATTCCAGTTGGGATTTTAATCAACCTTTTTGTAGAGTCATTGCATGCATTGTATTGCAACGTGATCAATCTGTGACCTGTTTTCCCTCTTGGATTTTTGTTGTTGTCATGATGGTGATGGTGGTGGTAGTGGTGGTGATAGTGATGATGATGGTAGTGGTGTTGGTGATGGTGATGGTGATGGTGATGGTGATGATGATGATGGTGAGGATGATGGTAGTGGTGGTGGTGAAAGTGATGGTGATGATGAGGAGGAGGAGGAGGAGGATGATGATAATGATAATGATAATGATAACGATGACAATGAATATGAAGATGACGATAATGCTACTACTGCTACTACAGTAACCACCACACTAAACGACCCGACTGACCGACCGACATAACCGACAAACACGACCCGACCCGACCCGACCCGACCGACTCGACCCGACCCGACACGACCGACCGACCGACCGACTCGACTCGACTCGACCCGACCGACACGACCGACCGACACGACCAACACGACCCGACCGACACGACCCAACCCGACCCGACCCGACACGACTCGACCGACCGAAGCGCTGTACCCGATTCGCGCCGCACTTGACCCCGGTCGGCGGCGCAGATCCGATTAGTCCCGCCGGGGGGGAGAGGGGGAGAGGAAGGGGGGGAGGGATTACGTCATGACCTGTCCCGACGCATTCCCTCCCCCCCCTCCCCTTACTCTTCCTCTTCCCCTTCCCCCTATCCTCTCTATCTATCCCTCTTCTTTTTATTCTTCCTCTTCTTTTTATTCTTCTTCCTCTTCCTCTTCCTCTTCTTTTTTCCTCTTCTTCTCTCCTCTTCTTGTTCTTCCTCCTCCTTTTTCTATTACTCTTATTCTAATAAACAGCATTACTATTATCATTACTATCACCCTATATATCTTTTATTTATAATAATACAACCAGGAATAAATAATACAGTAACCTCATACAGTAAATACAATGACCTCAACAACAGGAAGACAAGATACAATAATTTAATTGTTGAAGGTCCAATACAATAAGCTCGTCAAAGTGATATCATAATAAGTATAATACAGGAATCTTATAATCTTATAAAATACGTAGATTTCAAAAACGTGACGAATAATACAACAACTTCAATAAATAAGGTGATAATACAACCACTTCATTAAATAAGGTGATAATACAACAACTTCATTAAATAAGGTGATAATACAAAAACTTCAATACAGGAGGAATGCTTCAATAACTTCACCAACAGAGGGAAATAATGCAATATAATGCAATACGTTGCTGCTAATGCAACGAGCCTCCTAAACGCAACTGAAATCACTGCAGGCACTGTGGAAGCGGCAATATATATCACGGTTTCCATCCCCCTCTTCCCACCCCCCCACTCATACCCCCCACTCATTACACTACACCCACACCGAACTACCCATGCCTCACCCCTCCCTCTTTCTCTCTCTCTCTCTCTCTCTCTCTCTCTCTCTCTCTCTCTCTCTCTCTCTCTCTCTCTCTCTCTCTCTCTCTCTCATACCTCACCACCCTTTCCCCTCCCCTCCCTCCCCCTCTGTCCACACACCCCAACCTCTCCTACCAACCAGTGCCTCCTCCCCTTTTCCCTTCATTCCCTATCCTTTTCACCCCTCTCGCCCCCTCCCTCTACCTCTCTCCCCCCCTCTTCCCCTCACCCCTCTCCCCTCTCCCCTCCTTCCACCCCTCCCCCTCCCCTCCCTCCATCCCTCCCTCCTCCCTTTTGGTGTATCCTACCTCCAACCCTCCTCTCTTTTGATGTATTTATTTTCTACTAACAGTCGGCCTTCCCCCCCATACTCTCCCCCCTCTCCCCCGGCATTTCACCCCCTTCCCCCCCATACCTTAAGCCTCCCCCCCCCCAATCTCCCCCAACATACATACACTTCCTCCTAAGCCCTTCCTTCCTTCCTTCCCCCTTCCCCCTTCCCCCTCCCCCCTCCCCCCCACTCCCCTCCCCAACCAATCAACGCCCACCGTGACCTAACCTCTCGGTGGGCGATGTACCCATGCCCACCTGGTCAGGGTTCGGGCACAGGGTCGGACGAAAGGTCAAAGGGCACGCGAGATGGAGGAAGAGAGGGGACGGGAGGCCAGGTGATAACGAGAGGGTGGATGGGGAGGGGGAGGGGGAGGGGGAGGAAGAGGAGGAGGAGCATTGGGAAGGAGAAGAAGAGGAGGAGGTGGAGGGGAAGAGGACGAGGAGGAGGGGGAAGAGGAAAAGGAGCATTAGGAAGGGGAAGAGGAGGAGGGGGAAAAGGAGAAGGAGGAATGGGAGGGGAAAGAGTAGGGGGAGGAGGAATGGGAGGGGGGGAGAGGAGGAGGAAGAGGAGGAAAAATGCAAGGGGGAAAAGGAAAAGGAAGAGGAGGAGGAGGAATAGGAGGGAGAAGAAAAGGCCGAGAAGGAGAAGAAGGAAGAAGAGGAAAAGAGAAGAGAAGAAAAGTGGGAAGGATAGAACAGACAACGGAAGGGGAAAAAGATAGAGGGGAACGTGGGGTGGGGGTGGGGTGGGAGGGAGGGGGGTGAGAACCGGAGAGAGAGCGTTGAGGCAAATGCTATTTATATTAACCCGGTGAATTATTGTGACGATTAATCCTACCGACAGTGAGTCATTAGCGAAACAGAATGACGTAATGCATTAACGCCACTGCCAGACGAAAATGTTGCGAAACTGAAACGAAAAGAAACAAATAAATGGAACGAAAAAACGAAATACAATAATATAGGACTCCCCCCACACCACCTCCCCCCCCTACCTCTCACACGACGAACGATAAATAATTGAATAAAAGAGAGAAAAAAATGAATGGAAACAAACAAAACAAAAACAAGATGATGATATTGATAATAACGATAATAGTAATGGTGATAATAATAATCAAAATAATAATGATAGTAATTAGAGTAAGAATGTAAAACAATGATAATATTGATGATGATGATGATGATGATG
>NW_028234426.1:3392385-3397839 GCF_977035675.1 Penaeus japonicus | reverse complement strand
TTCTCGCTCTTTCTCTCTCTCTCTCTTTCGCTCTTTTCTCATCTCTCTCTTTTCTCTCTCTTGGCACTCTTCGTCTCTCTCTCTCTCATCTCATTTTCTACTTCTCTCTCTCTACAGCAATTCTACCATCTTCATCGTCCACTCTCTCACTCTCTCACTCTCTCGCTCTCTCGCTCTCTAGCTCTCTAGCTCTCTAGCTCTCTCGCTCTCTTGCTCTCTCGCTCTCTCATTCTCTCATTCTCCCTCTCCCTCTCCTTCTTTCTCTCCTTATTATACTTCCTTCCACATCCCTCTAGCGGCGACGACGAACACTACCAACCGAATGACGATAGTGACGAAAATATCCCCCTAAATCAAGGATTTCCAACCATCGTCTCCGACCCCCCGACTCCCCCCCCCCTCAAAAAAAAAAGGCAGAAGAAGCAAAGGTGAAACACGCGACTCTCAAACGCCCTCAAACATCTTCAAACAAATGACGAACAACTTGCAACGTGATTACGTCATCAACGCGTCCCATTAACATAGTGAAAAAAGGACGAGAGATTCATTTTTCGATCGGCCATAAACTGGCGGGTCTTCTAATGAGGGAGACGCGCTTGTAGTACGTTTTTTTTTTTCTTTCTTTCTTTTGGGGGGGTGGGGGGGGTGGGTGAAGGTACCCGTGAGGTGGGGAGCTTGTGACAAGTAAGAGGAGAGAGCGCGAAGCGAGAGATGAGAGGTGATGAAGAGAGGCGAAGAAGAGAGAGAGAGAGAGAGAGAGAGAAGAGAGAGAGGAGAGATAATAAGATAGGTAGAAAGAGAGAGAGAAAAAGAGAAGAGAGAGAGAGAGAGAGAGGGAGAGAGAGAGAGAGAGAGAGAGAGAGAGAGAGAGAGAGAGAGAGAGAGAGAAAGAGAGAAAGAGAGAGAGAGAGAGAGAGGGGAGAAGGGAGAAGGGAGAAGGGATAGGGAATTGGAGAGGAAGAGGGAGAGACAGAGGGAGAGACAGAGAGAGGAGTAAGGAGAGGGAGAGAAAAAAAAACAGATGGGGAGAGACAGGGAGAAAGAGAAAAAAGAAGAAGAAAAATAAAGGAACAAAGAGAACAACAACAACAGTAACAACAACAACAAAACTAAGACATAAAAAACAAAACAAAAAACAAAAAAAACAGCAACAGCAAGAGCCAGCTCGGCAGCCCAGACAGCGAAGCCCCGAGATGCCAATAGGATCCATGGCAAGCCACAAGATCAAGCCCCTTGCTCCCCTCCCCCTCCCCTCCCCCTCCTCCTCCTCCTCCCCCTCCTCCCCTCTTTCCTCCCTCTCATGTCAATCCGGTTCATCTTGCTCCAATTACGCATCTAATCTCGATCGGAACAGCTGTTTGTAGGCGTGGGAAGGGAGATCATAAGATGTATATGTTTACAAGCACATACACACGCACATACATACACACACAGACATACATATATATTCACACACACACCTGCACACACACACACAAACACACACACACACACACACACACACACACAAACACATACACAAACACACACACACACTCTAAAGCATAAAGCAATCATATAAAACAATCAGGCAATCATAACAGGAATTTCCCATCACATGACGCATAAAATGGGAAGTCAATGAATCATCAAAAATAAAAACAAATATATCTATATCTATATATATAATTATACTCTTATATATCTGACTATCTATATTTATCTATATACATAATATATATATTTATATATATATATATATATATATATTTCTCTCATATACATACATATATATATTTATAAATATATATATATATATATATAAATATATATATATTAATATATATATATATATATATATATATTAATATATACAATATATATATATATACATATATACATATATACATACATACATACACACACACACACACACACACACACACACACACACACACACACACACACACACACAACACACACACACACACACACATATATATATATAATAGGCCTAGCCAAAACAAAAGAGGGAGTTGTTGCATGTATATGTCGATAATTTATTTAATAGGGGGAAGGGGAAGGGGGGAGGGGGGCAGATGTTGATCCTCTCGACGTGAGATAAATCTTATTCCTTTTTTATATTCTTAATTAATCAAATTTCAATATTCAGTTGACATTCTTCATCACTTCGTGTGATTTTTTTAAATCTTCTTTTTCTTTATAAATGCGAAGTAACATATTGGTCTATCTTATTTCAACATGATATACCATGTGCATATCAGCTCCGTTTATATATTCACAAAATACCACATCCATACCACGGCCGTGCTTCTTTTTATCATAGGAAATCCTACTCATTAATATACCATGTTCATAAATATAGATTCATCACGAAATACCATATACATACCATCTCCGTATATATATTCAAAATCGAAAATACCACACCCATACCATACTCGTCATTCGACTGTATCATACCAAATACCACACCCATACCATACGAAATACCACACCCATACCATGATCGTCCTTCAACTGTACCATACGAAATACCACACCCATACCATAGTCGTCACTCGACTGTACCATACGAAATACCACACCCATACCATACGAAATACCACACCCATATTATACTCGTCCTACGACAGTATCATACGGATTACTACACCCATACTATACCAAATACCACACCCATACCATACTCGTCCTTCGAATGTACATTACCAAATACCACACCCATACCATACTCGTCCTTCGACTGTACCATACCAAATACCACACCCATACCACACTCATCCTTCGACTGTACCATACGAAATACCACACCCATACCATACTCGTCCTTCGCCTGTACCATACCAAATACCACACCCATACCATACTCGTCCTTCGACTGTACCATACCAAATACCACATCCATACCACACTCATCCTTCGACTGTATCATACCAAATACCACACCCATACCATACTCGTCCTTCGAATGTACAACACCAAATACCACACCCATACCATACTCGTCCTTCGACAGTATCATACGAAATACTACACCCATACTATACCAAATACCACACCCATACCATACTCGTCCTTCGACTGCACCATACAAAATCCCATCTCCATACCACTACATCTACACAGCAACAACACGAAATACCACATTCTAAATCCGCACAACGGGAAGAGCGCGGTTAATTTCACACACTGAAAATCATTCTCTTCCGCCAAATATAACTTCCTCCAAAAGCGAGTGTACCAGAGAGCCATTCACCTGTTTTGCGTATGATATATTTATTTATTCAATTGCTTCTGGATACGTGAATGAGAAGCGATTCAGGTACAATAATACATACGGGGACTCGTACGCTCAAGCATTGTGTTTCAGCACAAATACACGTATATACATGCTGTACACATGGTGTGTATATATTAAATGCGTGGTGACATATGTGGATGGATGGATGGATGGATGGATGGGTGGGTGGGTGGGTGGGTGGATGGATGGGTGGGTGGGTGGGTGGGTGGATGGATAGATGGATGGGTGGGTGGATGGATGAGTGGGTGGGTGGATGGATGGATGTGGGTGGATGGGTGGATGAGTGGGTGGATGGATGAGTGGGTGGGTGGGTGGGTGGGTGGGTGGATGGATGGGTGGATGAGTGGGTGGGTGGGTGGGTGGGTGGGTGGGTGGGTGGGTGGATGGATGGATGGATGGATGGATGAGTGGGTGGATGGAGGGGTGGGTGGGTGGGTGGGTGGGTGGATGGGATGGAATGGGTGAAGTGGGTGATATGGAAGGATGAGCGAGAGAGAGGTGAGTAGACATATGAAAGTTAGCAGAAAGAGGCGAGAGAGCGAGAAAGAGAGAGAGAGCTGAGAGAGGAGAGAGAGCGAGAGGAGAGAGAGGTGTGATGAGAGTGGAGAGAGAGAGAGAGGATGAGAAGGAGATGGAGAGAGAGAGAGAGATGTGATGAGAGAGAGACCATAGTGGAGAGAGAGAGGGTGATTAGACTCCCCCTTCTTCCTCCCACCTGCCTACACCCCTTTCCTTTAGAACACATTCCCTCCCCCCTCCCCCCCTCCCCCTCCACCTCCACCACCACCTCTTCCCTACCCACAAATACCCCATACCTCACCCCCCTAACACCCCAACACCCTACCCTACATCCCCCCCTACTCTCCCCCTTTACCCAACCCCACCCAACCCCTCCCCACCCCTCTGTAACCCAACCCCCTTAACCCAAAATCCCCCCCCCCCCACCCATCTCAAGGCGGCGCGCGAAAATCACCCCCCCACCATCCCACTCCACCCGTCCCCTAAAACAAAAAAAAAAAAAAAAAAAAAAAAAAAAAAAAAAAAAATTTCAAAAAAAAAAAAAAAAAAAAAAAACATACATATATCCTTTCCAATTTCCCGACGACGTGCGAGTCAGCGGCCGGCACCACGTCACTCCATCGGACGTGGCGGCACCTCCAGCGATCGTCAGCACCACCGATCAAATATCCGAAAATGCCCATCATGCTGTCCAACGGCGGACCGACCGATATCACACGACCGGCGATTACGCGTTCGGACGTCGTTCGACCGCGCGCTTACGGAGGGAGGGAGAGGGAAAAAAGGGAATAAGGAATATAGAAAAGGAAGAAAAACGGAGAGGGAAAAAGAGGATGCGTCTGAGTGTTAGGTGTTTGGGGGAAAAAATGAAAAGGGAAAAATGAAATGGAAGAGAAAAAGTGAGAGAAAGAGGATACATCTGATTGTTAGTTTTTTTTTTTCTCGGGAATAAAGAGAAGGAAGAAAAAAAGAGAAAAAGTATACATCTGACTATTAGGTTTTTGGAGAAAAAAAGGAAGGAAAAAGGAATAAAGAAAAGGAAGAAAAAAAGAGAAAAAGTATACATCTGATTATCAACTGTTTCGTATTTTTCTGTCTTCTTCTTTTCTCTTTCTGTCTGTCTATGTTTCTAGTTTTTATTTTCTGTTTTCTTTGATGTATTCCTAAATACGCACGCTCTCGAGAGAGGGAGGGAAAGATAGACAGACAGATAGATATATAGATAGAGAGAGAGAGAGAGAGAGAGAGAGAGAGAGAGAGAGAGAGAGAGAGAGAGAGAGAGAGAGAGAGAGAGAGAGAGAGAGAGAGAGAGAGAGATTAAAAGAGAAAGAGAGCGAGAGAGAGAGAGAGATAGAAAGAGGAGACAAAGACACAGAGAAAAAGAAGAGACAAAGACACAGAAAAAAAGAAAAAAACAAAGACACAGAGCATAAGAATGAGACAGAGACACAAAAATAAAAAATAAAGACATCGAGAAAACAGAAACAGAAGCAAAAACAGAAACAGAAGAAGAAGAAGAGAGATAGAGACATCACCCACACCACACACACACACACGCCCATTCCCGTCTCAACATTCATCAATGCTTACAGCCTCGCCATTTCTCCTCTCTAATGACACTAAATTTTCAC
>NW_028234426.1:3388652-3392285 GCF_977035675.1 Penaeus japonicus | reverse complement strand
TTTTCTTTCTCTCTCTCTCTCTCTCTCTCTCTCTGTTTGTCTTTCCGTCTTTCTCGCCTTTTATATCTCGTTTTCTTTCTTTCTCTCTCTCTCTCCTCTCGTCTCCTCTCCTCCTCTCCTCTCTCTCAACTCTCTCTCCTCTCTCTTCTCCTCTCTTCATCTCTCCCATGGGTTCTCTTCTCTCTCTCTCTCTCTCTCTTTCCCTTTCTTTCTCTTTTTACTGTTATTGATTTTGTTATTCTTATTGTTTTTATATTTCCTCATTGTTTATTGTTGTTGTTTTTTTCTTCATCGTCTTTATCCTCATCATTCATTATCATTATTATTACTGAGAGGACGCTTTTGTTATCATTCTAATGTTATTTTTTATTTCTTTTGCAGGTAAGGTCGAGCGAAGAGAAGGTTCCATCAGCCAACAAAGACATGAGAGAGATAGAGAAAGAGAAAAAGAAAGAGAGACAGACAGACAGACAGACAGACAGACAGACAGACAGACAGACAGACAGACAGACAGACAGACACACACACACACACACACACACACACACACACACACACACACACACACACACACACACACACACACACACACACACACACACACACACACACACACACACACACACACACACACACACACACACACACACACACACACACACACACACACACACACACACACACACACACACACAGAAAAAAAGAGAGAGAAAAAATAGAAGATGAATAACAAACACATAAAAAAAAGACACAGACGGACAGAAACAGACCACATACCCACACAAAAAAAAGAGAGAAAGAGCAAACACATCACAAAGAGAGCGACAGATCCCTCTCTTCCACAGGTAAATAGCTCTCTCTCTCTCTCTCTCTCTCTCCCTCATCATCATTTATCTGCCTCAGGTGTGTTCGCTGTTTATCTCCTCCTCGGTAAATGGTGATCGAGTCTGTCCTGAGAGTAGTTTGTCATCCGAGGACAGTTGAGGATTGTATTTCCTTATTGTTGTTGTTGTTTTTGTTGTTGTTGCTAGGATTGTTGTTAGGATTGTTGTTAGGATTGTTTTTGAATGAATTGTTCTTGGTGTTTTTGTTATCGTTTTGTTTTTGTTTTTGGTGTTGTTTTGTTGTTATCATTGTTATTGTTTATTTTTAATATTGCTGTTATTGGTATTATTATTGTTATTATTATTATTATTATTATCATTTGAATTAGTATTTGTAGTATCATTGTTATTGTTATTTAGATGACCATTATCATTAATATTTTTGTTATGACTATGATTATCATTATCATTATCACTATCATTAATATCATTACTGTTTTTGACATGTTGCTATTGCTCTAACTATATATTGGCTATGCATTTGCATAACCAATAAAGACCCCCTACCACTCTTCCTTAAGGCATGCAACAGAGAAATTTTATGAGTGCAAGATGCAGAGCGAGTGGTGGGAGGGAGATGGGGGGAATGGGGGGGGGGGCACAGGTGAGGAGAGAGGGGAGGGGTGAAGAGGGGAAGGGGAGGATGAGGATGGGTGAGGAAGGGAGTGGGGGAGATGTAAAGACGGGAGGGTGAGGGGGAGGAGGAGGAGGAGGGGAGGGGGAGGGGGAAAAGGGGGGGAGAGCATGGATGTGGAGAGGGCTTCGAGGAGAGGTTGGGGAGGGGTGAACACAAGAAGGCGGGGGGAGGGGAGGTGAAGGGAGGTGGGGGGACGGGTAAGAAGAGAGCTTGTGGAGGAGGTAGGGGGATGGATGAAGACGAAAGGAGGGGGGAGGAGGGACGGGGGAGAGCGTGGAAGAAAACCAATAAAAAATCAAGTGAAGCGGGTCTGAGAATCAAGTGAAGCGGGTCTGTGGATTCATTTTGAAGCACGTCTAACGGCTTCTTAGAGCTGTACTGGGACCTCATGCCTCCTAGCAGCCTCCTTCTACTCCCCCCTCCCCCCTCTCAACTTCCCCCCTCCCTCCCCTGCCCTCCCCCTCCCTCCCTCTTCCGTCTTCCCCTCTTCTCCTCCTCCGAAAGTCAGAGTTCAGGTCCCCTTTTCTTGTTGGCCCTTCCTCTTTCCTCTTGGGATCTCTGCTCCTCTTTGTCCCTTTGTTCTTCACTTCCTCTTGCTCCTCCTCCTCCTCCTCCTCCTCTTCCTCTTCTTCTTCTCGTCTTATTTTTCTTCCTCCTCTCTCCCTCTTCCTCCTCTACCACCACCTTCACCACCTCCTCCTCGTCTTCCTCCTCCTCCTCCTCCTCCTCCTCTACCACCACCTTCACCACCTCCTCCTCGTCTTCCTCCTCCTCCTCCTCCTCCTCCTCTTCTCACTCCGCCGATTCCTTCTTGACCCTCTCCTTCCCTCCCGACTTCTCTCCCGTCCTCCCCCCCGTCCTCCCTCCCTCCCCCCGTCTTCCCTCCCGTCCTCCTACTCCACCTCCTCCTCGTCCCCCCTGTCCCTCTCCCCCTCTATCCCTTCCTCTTACTCCACCTCCTCCCCCTCCACCTCCTCCTCCTCCTCCCTTCCTCCTCCTCCACCTCCCGCAAGTGCTTCTTGAGGCCGTGTTGCAAGAGTGAGCAGAGCGTGGGAAGATCCAGAGAGCCATGTGGTCGTCTGCAGGTTGATGGTGTTGCACGGGTGGGAGGGAGGGGGGTAGTAGTTGGGGGGAGGGGAGAGAAGAGGGAGGGGAGAGAAGAGGGAGGGGGGAGAAGGGGCAGGAGTAGAAGGTAAAGGGGTAAGGAGCAGAGGAGGAGGGGAAGGGATGGGGGAAGGATTATTAGTGTATGTTTCTTTGTCTCTCCCTCTTTCTCTTTCTCTCTCTCTTTCTCTCTCTCTCTCTCTCTCTCTCTCTCTCTCTCTCTCTCTCTCTCTCTCTCTCTCTCTCTCTCTCTCTCTCTCCCTCTCTCTCTCTCTCTCTCTCTCTCTCTCTCTCTCTCTCTAACTCTCCCTCCCTCTCTCTCTCTCTCTCTCTCTCTCTCTCTCTCTCTCTCTCTCTCTCTCTCTCTCTCTCTCTCTCTCTCTCTCTCTCTCTCTCTCTCTCTCTCTCAAGACACAGAGCAATCCTCCACCATATACAAAACCAGACATATGACCACACATACCTGTCCCCCCCCCCACCAACCCCTCCCCATCCCACCGCTCTCAGCCCCCCCCCCCCCTCCTATCCCCTCCCCCGACTTTTTCTCTCTCCAATCCCTCTTTTTTTATCAGCCTCTCCCTCCCCTCCCATCCTCAGAACACCCCCTCCTCCCTTCCCCCCTCCACTTTACCTCCCTCCCTCCACCCCCACACCCTCACTTCCCTCCCCCCCTTCCTGCCTCCCCTCACCTCCCCTCTCCTCTCCTCCCCCGCCTTACCTCACCTCACCCCTCCTTCCCACCCCTCCCGCTCCCCTCCCCTTATCCTTGATTGTTCATGCCCCATTACCTGTGCTTGTGTGTGATTACCCGGCTGTTGTTCTTCGGTATTGCAAGGTTTGTCCTCGGAACACGGTCCATATAAGGCACTCGATTGGTTAATATGAGTGTGGCGTTATTATGTGTTATTTTTTTCCTCTTTTTTTGTTTTACTTTGTCTGTTTCTGTTTTGTATTTATTTTCTTTGTTTTTTATTTTTTCTCTTTTTTTTCTATTTTGTTTTATTTTCT
>NW_028234426.1:3378652-3381152 GCF_977035675.1 Penaeus japonicus | reverse complement strand
GAGAGGGAGAGGGAGGAGGGGAAAAAACGAAAGGAGGAGGGAGAGGAGAAGGGAAGGGAGAGGAGAGGGAAGAGGGATAGAGAGAGAGATGAGAGAGAGGAGAGGGAGTACAGGAGAGAGGGAGAGGTAAAGGGAGAGGGAGGGGGAGAGGGAGGAGGGAGAGGGAGAGGGAAGGAGGGAGTGAAGGAGAGTGGGGAGGCAGGGAGAGAGAGGGAGGGAGGGAGGGAGGAGGGAGGGAGACCCCCCCCGAGAGGGAGAGGGAGGAAGGGAGAGGAGAGAGAGGGAGAGGGTGAGGGAGAGAGGAGAGAGGAGGGAGAAGACTTAGTGAAGGGAGGAGGGAGAGTGAGAGGGTGAAGAGATCGAGAGGAGGGAGGAGAGAGAGAGAGAGGGAGAGGGAGAGGAGAGAGGAGAGAGGAGGGAAGCGAGTGAAAGAGAGGAGGGAGGAGAGAGGAGAGGGAGGAGAGAGAAGAGAAGGGAGGAAGGAAGGGAGGAAGGAAGGGAGGAAGGGAGTTAGGGAGGGAGAGAGACAGAGACAGAGAAAGAGAAAGAAAGAGAAAGAGAAAGAGAGAGAAGAGAGAGAGAAAAGAGAGATAGAGAGACAGACAGAGACAGAAACAGATAAAGAGAGAGAGAGAGAAGAGGGCGGAGAAGAATAGATTAATATATTAGGAAAGAAAAGGAGAGACAGAGACAGATAAGGAATAAGAGAGAGAGAGAGAGAGAGAGAGAGAGAGAGAGAGAGAGAGAGAGAGACTCAGAAAGAAAGAGAAAAAGAGAGTAAGACCCAATGAAAATACGTCCCACAAGAAGATCGGCTTTGCATTATGTTTCTTTTATACTGGAAGATTTCTCGTTTGATTTTCCGTCATGTTGGACTTTCTGTAAGTCGGGAGAGGTACTCCAATATGGGTTCTTTTATATGGGAAAAGATACTTCAATGTGAGTTCCTTTAAATAAGAAAAGATACTCCAGTGTGGGTTCCATTAGGTGGGAAAAGATACTCCAATATGGGTTCTTTTATATGGGAAAAGATACTCCAGTGTGGGTTCCTTTAGGTGGGAAAAGATACTCCAGTGTGGGTTCCATTAGATAGGAAAAAGATACTCCAGTGTGAGGCCCTTTATAAGAGAAAAGATACTCCAGTGTGAGTTCCTTTAGGTGGGAAAAAGATACTCCAGTGTGAGTTCCATTAGGTGGGAAAAGATACTCCAGTGTGGGTTCCTTTAGGTGGGAAAAGATACTGCAATGTGAGTTCCTTTAGGGAAAAGATACTCCAGTGTGAGTTCCTTTAGGTGGGAAAAAGATACTCCAGTGTGAGTTCCATTAGGTGGGAAAAAGATACTCCAGTGTGAGTTCCATTAGGTGGGAAAAGATACTCCAGTGTGGGTTCCTTTAGGTGGGAAAAGATACTCCAGTGTGGGTTCCATTAGGTGGGAAAAAGATACTCCAGTGTGAGTTCCTTTAGGTGGGAAAAAAATACTCCAGTGTGAGTTCCATTAGGTGGGAAAAAGATACTCCAGTGTGAGTTCCTTTAGGTGGGAAAAAAATACTCCAGTGTGAGTTCCATTAGGTGGGAAAAGATACTCCAGTGTGGGTTCCTTTAGGTGGGAAAAGATACTACAGTGTGGGTTCCTTTAGGTGGGAAAAGATACTCCAGTGTAAGTTCCATTAGGTGGGAAAAGATACTCCAGTGTGGGTTCCATTAGGTGGGAAAAGATACTCCAATATGGGTTCTTTTATATGGGAAAAGATACTCCAGTGTGGGTTCCTTTAGGTGGGAAAAGATACTCCAGTGTGGGTTCCATTAGATAGGAAAAAGATACTCCAGTGTGAGGCCCTTTATAAGAGAAAAGATACTCCAGTGTGAGTTCCTTTAGGTGGGAAAAAGATACTCCAGTGTGAGTTCCATTAGGTGGGAAAAGATACTCCAGTGTGGGTTCCTTTAGGTGGGAAAAGATACTGCAATGTGAGTTCCTTTAGGGAAAAGATACTCCAGTTGTTTCGTGTGAGTTCCATTAGGTGGGGAAGAAGGAAAAAAGGATTACTCCAGTGGTGAGTTCCATTGGTGGTAAAAAAAGGAAAATACTCCAGCTGTGAGTTTTCCATTAAAGGTGGGAAAAGATACTCCAGTGTGGGTTCCTTTAGGTGGGAAAAGATACTCCAGTGTGGGTTCCATTAGGTGGGAAAAAAGTTATCCAGTGTGAGTTCCTTTAGGTGGGAAAAAAATACTCCAGTGTGAGTTCCATTAGGTGGGAAAAAGATACTCCAGTGTGAGTTCCTTTAGGTGGGAAAAAAATACTCCAGTGTGAGTTCCATTAGGTGGGAAAAGATACTCCAGTGTGGGTTCCTTTAGGTGGGAAAAGATACTACAGTGTGGGTTCCTTTAGGTGGGAAAAGATACTCCAGTGTAAGTTCCATTAGGTGGGAAAAGATACTCCAGTGTGGGTTCCTTTAGGTGGGAAAAGATACTCCAGTGTGGGTTCCTTTAGGTGGGAAAAGA
>NW_028234426.1:3355372-3363552 GCF_977035675.1 Penaeus japonicus | reverse complement strand
CTGGGGTCCTACTATAGTTTTATCTATATCTACACATACGCGCGCGTACTCACACACACACACGCACGCAAGCACACACGCACGCACGCACTCACGCACGCACGCACGCACGCACGCACGCACGCACACACACACACACACACACACACACACACACACACACACACACACACACACACACACACCAACAGCAAGCACAACCGCAGCGTACGCACCCATACACCACCCACACACACACACACACACACACACACACACACACACCCACACACCCACCCACACACCCACCCACACCCACACCCACACCCACACCCACCCACCCCCACACACCCACCCACCCACCCACACCCACACACCCACACCCACCCACCCACCCACCCACACCCACACCCACCCACACACACACACATCCACACACGAGGCAAACTATCACAGGATTAATTTCATCATGTGGGTTCAAAATACACTAATCCCTCGCGTCCGGATATGGAAATGTTTGCAAATACCGGCCTTTTGCAACGGAAAGCCTCACCCGATCAACCGACATTGCAAACAGCTCGCGTGGGAGAACGCCGGTTCCAATAATTTTATTTTAATGAGATCTTTATATTACTGCAGGCTTCAGAAAGACCGTTTCAATAAAGATACTTGTCTAGATTTATATTGCTTTATTTTTATTGCTATTTATCATCGCCCTCGAATTACGATCGCCCTATAAAACAATAAAAATTGATAACGTCGATCTCATATATCTTTAAAAAAAGAAAAAAATAATAATAAAAAAAAGGAAGAAAAGTAGAAGGATCAAAGTAGAGTTAAAATGCGATCGGTTCTCGGCAAAATGTTTGGAAACGTTTTCATCTGGGCGAGCGAGCGTCAGAAACGTTTCCCAGCCATTTTTCTTCCGTTCTTGAGGGAGGAAAAAGAAAAATGACTTGATACCATTCCGTTCGCTGTTGCCACAATATCTCGTTTTATCAAAGCTGCTGAAAGTTTTACGGCGAAAATGGGCGCGCTCGTAATGACGGCTCTGTCTCTGGGAGAATGGTGAATGCGTTTTTTTGTTGTTATTGTTGTAACTTTGAGGATCATTCTTGTTATTATCATCGTTGGTGTTATTGTAATTGTTTACATTATGATTATGTTTGTTATTTTTTTTATGACCATCATCACTGTTGTCATGACCTTTCTATTATTATTATTATTATTATCATGATTCTTCTGATTATTACCAATGCTATTTAATTCATAATGATTTTTTTCGAAGCCTTTGCAATACGGTCGGTATGCAATAATCATCATAATCACTTTCAGCCAAGGGGGACCGACACAAACACATACCATATATTCAAATAATTTATATCATCCCCCATACATTATTCAAATTCAATAATAAAACTCGACCTTCCCATAATAATAAGAATCATAACAAAAATCTCACCACGAGCATGAGCGAGTGGAGGGGGAGGGGAAGTGAAGGGGGAGCGAGGGGGGGGGACGTAGAGGCCTAACCAAAAGTTGCAACAGTCACTTGCAACACAAAAGCAACTGCTTCTCCCGACACTCGCGCTTTCGAAAATCGATAAAGGCAACTTTCCATGTAAATGTGTTGTGGCCACTCGGGGTCTCGGGCGCCGTGGGGGGGGGGGGGCGGTTGGGGATCTTGTGTACTTGGGGGACCGATGCCTGCAACGAAGGAATTGCAATGCTTTTCGAGATCTCCGCTTGTTATTGTTTGTTTTTATATGTGTATATATGTATATGTATATATATGTATGTGTATATGTTTATGTATATGTATATGTATATGTATATGTATATGTAGTAGTGCTGAGAGAATGTAGAGGAATGGTATATGTATTATGTATACTGTTATATGGATAGGTAATATATATATATAGTATATGTATATATATATATATATATATATATATATATATATATATATATATATATATATATATATATATTTACATGTATATATGCATACATGCATATATATATATACACATATAAACATCATGTTTGTGTGTACCTGTGTAACAAAAAAGAATCATTTGCATTTTCTTTCAACCTAGAAAAAAAAACTCCTTTCTCACTTTCTTCAATTTACTTTGCTTTTACTCTTTCATTTGACATCATAAATCACTAATTATCTTCCATCTTTCATTCTCATATTATTAATCTTCAAACTGCCTCCGCACACACTTTCTTTAACTAATTTCCTATTCCCTCGCTCTTTCTCTCTCAACTCTCTCTCTCTCTATCTATCTATCTATCTATCGATCTCTGCCCCTCTCTCTTTCTCTCTCTCTCGCATTCTCTCCTCTCGCGGGGGCGGGGGGTCGCGGGGGGGGGGGGGTGGGGGTGGGGGAGGGGGGGGTGGGGGGAGCCGGGTCTCCTGGGAGTTCCTCTCTTGCTCTCTCTCTGCATCTTCGTTTCTCTCTCTCTTCTCTCTTTCGTCATTCCACTTTCCGCTCCTCTCTTCCTCTCTCTTCTCTCTCTCTCTCTCTCTCTCTCTCTCTGCTCCTTCTCCTGCTCCTCTCCCGCTCCTCTCCTCAAAAGCGAGAAGAGAGCTTGTATGCCTGGCAAGAATCAATGAATGAGCTCTACAACGCCCATGAGTAATGTGTGGAAGGACTCAGATAAGATTAAAGCTAACTCATACATGCAACCACGCTCATCCTCAATCTCAGAAACAGTCTTCATCTCTTCTTAACAAATGGTGTGAGGATTCTTCTCTGATAATCTTCCATTAATCCATTCGCAAGGTGCCTCTTCCAATTTAAACACAGAAAACTAAATTGATTATCAGTGTCAATGTAACAGATGAGCTGACATCCATTTACAACTGACGAACTTCTTGCAGCAATTAAGACTGGGAAATCCACTGCACCATGGGGACGATGGCATTTACATATGACATTATCCAGCTCCCCTTGCCTAAGGTACAGGCAAAGGGAAGAAATCCTCTTTTAGATCTCTTCAACTTAACCTATGCTTACAGGCTACTCTGCCTACCTCCTGGAAACAGGCAACCATCATTCCCATTCCAAAACCCAGACGCCCAGACGAAATTTTCGACCAATCTCACTAGACATCCTGTCTCTCCAAAACCTGTGAAAGAATCCTTCTCACTCGACTTCTTTATCAGACCAAAGTACCAAATTCATCCATCTATCTTTGGGGTCCAGAAAGGGAAAGGAGAACACAGGCTGTGTTTTTAGCACAGTACCTAAATGGAAGCAAAGCACAGTCTTCAATACTTCATAGACTTCAAAGGTGCTTTTTCTGACACTGAGCTTCTCCACAAGCAATTCTCCATGAATTAAACTCTATTGGGTATTAAGGGAAAGCTACTGTTTTATGCGGATAAAGGACTATTTATCCTACAAGAAAGTTAAAGTATGGTACCAAGGTACCTTTAGTCTTTCGGTAAACGAGAGTTAGGTACCCCACAAGGGGGGGTACTGTCCCCTTACACTATTTAAAACATACTTATGGCAACTCTATCTGCAAACTGAACAATGAGTTATCGAGAGACCTATGTAATATCATATCATATGCCGGATGATATCCTCATCCAAGTCTTTGATAGGGGGAATAATGTACTCAGGAGATTCAGCAAGAAGTGTGCCTCTTTTGGCCTCATAATCAACCTTATCAAGACCAAACATATATCCGGACCTCGTCAACTGCCGCTATAATACCAAGCTAAGAGGACAAGGTTATTGCAAGGACCTTACTCCTAACAGGTATCTTCTTGGTGTTCTGGTGATTGCCCTCCACACCTCATGTCACGCAATTCTCGTTTCAACCCAGGAAATTATTCACGATATCAAAGAACGTTGCTTGGAACGTTAAGACCATTAACAATTTATATGTAACAAGATACGTTGGTGCCTGTCCCTCCAAGTACCTGACAAGGTTGATGTATATTATAACCTTGGTGTTCTGTCCGTGATGTGACTATGCGCGAGAGCCCGGTTCTTATCTGTTACCTCCTAAATGCCCACAAACCCCTTGAAGTTCTGCAGAACAAGGCTATGAGAAATTATACTCGGTTGCCCAATGACTTGCCAAAGTTCTGGTCAATAGGGAAAGAATTAGATCTCCCACAATCCACAGTCGTGATACCCCCAAATTAAATAAATACCGTTTCTTGGTTACTAGAATCTTGCAGCTCTCCTTAACCCAAACCACAGATCACTCCCAAGCTCTGGCAAATGAGATCAGTCACAGAGTCAGGTTTGCTCGGCCTCGATATTCCAATCTAATGCACTCCAACTTAGAATGGAAAGCCAAAACTGCCCAGACCATCCTCGAGCTTCAATGTCTGGAGCAATTGATGCTACTTAATATCTCAGAAACCAAACTATCTGCAGCCATGGCATAGAACTCATGTATATGTCCAGATTGAACAAAACTGCCAGGACCTAAATCCATGATTTTTGACATCCAGAACTGAAGTCTCATTACCTAAAGTATATAGAAGATATCCTCCATCCTCTATGATGGTGAAACCCCCACATTGCAATCTACTGTGAAGCCTCCACTGATTCTCATTGGAGCACTGGGATTGGAGTCTTAATTGCCCCCCGACAATTTCTTATAAGAGAAAGTGTGCGGATTTCGTGACTGGGCAAGCACAACTGATGCTGAAATCATTAGCCATATACCATGCCCATAAAGGAAGGTAGTGAACAGGGGCGCCACCTGGCATGTCGTTTTCTGACAGTCAGGGTGCCCCTCCTAATAGACTCACTGCAATTTAACCCAGAAAACATGGTATGCTAAAAACAAAAACATCCTACATCAAATTTTCTCAGACTCTCTCAGGAGCAGGGTTATACAAGTGTCATTGCACTGGATACCGTCTCAAATAGGAATACCCCATCAGTGTGAAAAAGTTGACTCCAGTTAGTCCAAATTCGCAACTTTCCTATGGAAAACCACACTAATGCTATAACCATTATCTCTAGCTACTCAGATGAAAAGACGTATTAATGCTCTTTAAGAGATTAATGAGGATGCAGGTATGGGCTACAGAAAAGATGAAAAAGAATGGACATGGCACTATCAGGGCATTATGAGAAGTATTGCCGGGAGCATCATACATGGACAAGCCTATGAAAATTTATAAAAGGTCTGTCACGGAGGCAACAAGTATTATAACTAACCTGCGACTAACGCATAGGCTATCACTATACGATAATACAATATGTGCAGATGCATAGTTTTGGATGCAAAACCAGTCACATATCACCACTGTAAATTGTGCAAAAAAAGCTAAATCCACATAGTCTCAATCACTACTTGCTTTTTGCTGTACGGTAGATAAAGAAAACTGCATCCTATCGATCGAACAGCACACTCCTCTCTGTACAAAGAACATCACTTGTAGATTATATTAATTTCCCTTATTATAGACACTGTCCTTGTCTTTGACAATATGATCAGTGACATAAAAGGTTTTTTACCGACTAGGTAAAACATGTAAATATGTTAACCAGTATAATGCAGCCCCTCAGGTATGTAAGATTTGTGCTTGACTAAGCCCATAACGCAATAGAAGCTTAGCCAGTTTGGATAGATGCTTGACATCTTACCCTGGCTTTTTGCAGGGCATGTAAATTGTTCTGCAAATAAACTGTATCAAATCAAAATCAAATCTCCCTCTCCCTCTCCCTCTCCCTCTCCCCTTTTCTCTCGCATGAGTCCTCCCTCTTCCGCCGCTCTGCCACAATAACACATCCCTCTTCCCTTCCTCCCTAGCACTTTCTCTATTTCACCGCCCTCAGTACCCTTCTGTCCCTCCCCATACCTCCCTCGCTCGCTCTCTCTCTCTCCTCTCCTACTCACTCAATACCTCCCCGTCTCTTCTCCCTTCAACTATCCCTAATCTTCCGAACCACTTTCCTCCCTCTCTTTTCCCTAACACCCCTTCCACTCTCCATCCCTACTGTTCAACTTCTCCCTCCCTCAGATCTCCGTCCCCACTCAGCCATATTAACGGATAGATACACGGGGGCGTCGCTATTCCACCCACCCCTCTCTCTCATCAACACTTACACACTACTCTCTCACTCTCCCCTACCTTTTCTCTCCTCTCTCTTTCTTCTCTCTCTTCTTCTCTCGCTCTCTCTCTCCCTCTCTCTCTCCCTCCCTCTCCCTCCCTCTCTCTTCTCTCTCTCTCTCTCAGCTCCTCTCTCTCTCCTCCTCTCATGGTAGTCTCTCTCTCTCTCTCTCTCTCTCCTCTCTCTCTCCTCTCCTCTCCCTCTCCCTCTCCCTCTCCCTCTCCCTCCCTCTCTCCTCTCTCTCTCTCTCTCTCTCTCTCCTCTCTCTCTCTCTCTCTCTCTCCTCTCTCTCTCCCTCTCCCTCTCCTCCCTCCCTCCCTCCCTCTCCCTCTCTCTCTCTCTCTCTCTCTCTCTCTCTCTCTCTCTCTCTCTCTCTCTCTCTCTCTCTCTCTCTCTCTCTCTCCAACTCATGACAAACTGGAACCTCTAATCTGCTATAGTGGACGTAGCTTGAATTCTTGCGTCCGGTGGGCTGTCCCTAAGCCTATCCCTTGTCCCTTGTCCCTTAACCCTAGCATTCCTTGCGATCCAGGGATTTTGTTTCTCCGTTCTCGACTCGTGTCTCGTTCTCGTTCGGGTTCTCTTTCTCTCTCTTTTTGGTGTGTGTGTGTCTTTCTCTCTCTCGGTTGTTTTGTCTTTCTCTCTTTTTCTCGGTTGTTTCGTCTCTCTCTCTCTCTCTCTCTCTCTCTCTCTCTCTCTCTCTCTCTCTCTCTCTCTCTCTCTCTCTCTCTCTCTCTCTCTCTCTCTCTCTCTCTCTCTCTCTCTTTCTTTCTCTCCTTCTCTTTCCCTTTCCCTCCCTCTCCCTCTCTCTTTCTCTCCAATTCCCCCCTTTTCCGATACGATAATCCCTCGTCATTCCTCTCACTTTGCCTTCATCTTATCCTTGCGAGTGAGGGAGAGAGAGAGAGAGAGAGAGAGAGAGAGAGAGAGAGAGAGAGAGAGAGAGAGAGAGAGAGAGAGAGAGAGAGAGAGAGAGAGATAGAGAGAGATAGAGATAGAGATAGAGATAGAGATAGAGATAGAGATAGACATAGAAATAGAAATAGAAATAGAAATAGAAATAGAGATAGAGATAGAGATAGAGATAGAGATAGAGATAGAGATAGAGATAGAGATAGAGATAGAGATAGAGATATAGATAGAGAGAGAGACTGAGAGAGAGACTGAGAGACTGAGTGAGTGAGTGAGTGAGAGATAGTGAGAGACAGAGACGAGACAAAACATGAGTGAGCGAGTCTGTGTGTGAAAATACATATAAATAGAAAGTGAAAGGAAAGAGAAAAGAATAAAAGAAAGAAGGTATAAGCGTTTTATTACTATTAAAGAATGTCAACAAAACGGAAGATCAGAAATCCATTCCAAAGACCTTTTTTACATTTTTTTTTTTTGAGAGGAGTCTTAGGGTACAAGAGAAGGCTCGTGGAGACAATGCAAGAAGAAAAGAGGTGGAAAATTGCAACTTAATCTGGGGAAACCTGTTGACACACATGTAAGAGGAGAGAAAAAAGGTTGTTTTTTTATGATCTTGCTCTATCGTTGCATCTTAGGTAATAAGTCTATTTATGATTGTTATCGTCATCATCAATCATCAATCATCAATCATCATCACTATCATCATCATCATCATCACCATCATCATCATCATCACCATCATCACCATTACCATTATGATCACTAGAATACCACAAACCCCCCCCCCCCCCACACCCACACACAACCCCCTACCCCACCTACCCACCCCCCACACACACACCATGACGCTTTTGTAATTAATCACACAGTAAAAAAAAAAAAAAACAGAAACCATTTAATTTGTACCATTCTGAATATGATGAGATCACCGAAATAACATATCTGTGGGATGTATGCAATGACCCACAGATTGCAAATGACAGCTTTGCAGGGTTATTACCGGACGTTAGATGATAAGTCTGTAGATGATGTTGATAATCACGCTGATAGGATTGGATAAAGATTAGTCCCATGTTATCATTATTATGATTAATCGCCTCTACGAAACGGGGGTATCTTTATTATAGATGTGTATTTGGGTGTTTTTTATGTTTTTTATCTTTTATTTGCTTTGTTATTTCTTCTTCTTCT
>NW_028234426.1:3342256-3347772 GCF_977035675.1 Penaeus japonicus | reverse complement strand
GATAAGAAATGCTTTTAATTGGTCCTCACACGCACTTCCGGTTCCACAAGAGAGCCACTTAATCACCTATGTAATTATCATACATATTTCAAGAACTGGAGTAAGGTGCGGGTGGGGTGGGGTCAGAGGGGAGAGGGAAAGGGAAAAGGAGAAGCAGGAGACGGGAGATGGGGGGGGGGGGGGGAAGTCAGAGGAGAGAGGGAAGAGGTAAAGGAAAGAAGCAGGAGACAGGGAGATGGGGGGGGGGGGGGCAGAGGGGAGGGGGGAAGGGAAAGGGGAGAAGCACAGGAGATGGGGAGATGGGGGGAGCTGGGGGGAGGGGGTCAATGGGAGAGGGGAGAGGGGAAACAAAGGCAGGAAATTAGGAGAAGCAGGAGAGGGAAGCATGGAGAACGGGAATGGGTGGTAGGTGTGGGATGGGGGGGGGTAATATCCAATTTTTTTACCCCCCATGGCTTACCTTGAAACTTTGTAATAATCATTTGTGTTAGAAAATCACAGCTACCATTACCTACACTAATGACTTTAAGTTTGAAAAAAGGTAATTAATTAAGGTACTTTGGGTCTCCTTCTCGGGTGTTTCCTTAAACCGCAATAATTTGTTTTTATCTTGAGGGAAAGAAGTGTGTGTTTGTTTACGTATGGGAATGTCAGAAGGAACAATGAAATAATAAAAATAAAAATAGTGATAATAATGATAATGATAATGATAAAGACAATAATAATAATGGTAATGACAATGATAATAATTATAAGGATGATAACAATAATAATAATGATTTTGTTACAATAATAATAATTATTGTAACAAAATAATTAAACAAAATGATAATGATAATAATAGCAGTAATAACAATAATACTTAAGGGAAGCTTATTGACCTTATGATTGATCAAGAGGATAATGATAATAATAAAATGAATCAATATTTCAAAATAGAGAATTTCCTTTTCGTTGAAAGTAACATTCTATTAAATAAAAGCATTTAGGTATTATAAAAAAAAAATCTTATATATTCATATAAATAGATAAATATATATACATATATATATATATATATATATATATATATATATATATTGGTAATATATATATATATATATATATATATATATACAAGAAATGCCAACATTCAATCAAAACTGCTTTGTTCACAAGCTTGTTCAATCAAATGACTCATTTATTTGAATCTCCATTTTTTATTTCACGTTTTTGTTCTCTCTCTTTTCTAAAGGTCTTTCAATAGCGAACATTTCCCCCACCCCCACCCCCAACCTCACCTCCACGCCCCTTCCTTACTGAGTATCGTGTGGGCGTTGGCTAGCGTGTGAGAAGTGCCTTAGGGTGGGGTGTGGGTGGGAGGTTGGAGGGGGGGGGGGTAGAGGAGGGGGGAATAGGGGTGTATTGCAGCTTGATTAATCTATCATATTTGGTGACATGTCATTATTATCATTACTATCAGTATTATCATTATTACTATTATTAGCAATACAATAAGAATTACCATCATTATTATCAGTTATATCATTATTGTTTGGATTATCCTTTCCAATATCATTATTATTATTATTATTATTACTATTATCATTATTATCATCATCACTCTCCTTGTAATGACCATCATTAAGATCATCTTCATCATCATTATCATTACAATCATCTTCATCATCATTATCATTATTGTAACCGTTATCATTATCATCATCATCCGTATTATAAACCCGACACTTTCAAGACAAAATAGATAAATACTAATAATCATAAAATCAGATCTTAATAATGCTCATGATTAAACAAAAATAAACAAAATAAATAAGATTCATGAAATAAATCACATTTTTTTCCAGTGAATTTCACGAATCGAATATTAATAAATAGTATAAGACAGCGGTACAAAACAAAATGATTTACAATAGTCTTAAATCGTCTTAAAATAATGCCTTTTTTTAATGCCTTTGCCCTTTTCAATCGCAATAACTTTTACGAAATACAAATAATCGCCAATAAATAATCGTGGCATTAATAAAACTCGTAAGAATTATTGCATAAGTATTTTTTTTATATAATGTGAAGGGAAATGGAGAGAGGAAATGATGATAAATATGGTAATTTCTTCTTGATTTGCTTTTTCTTGGGGATAGGGGGGTAGGGGGTGAAGTGGAGGGGTAGGGGAGCGAGGCAGTACCGTTTTTTTTTCTTTTTCTTTTTTTTACGTGGATTTTTTTCTCTTTTTTCTTTTCTTTATTTTTTTCTTTACTCCTCCTCTTATATCTTATTTTCTCCTTTATCTCCTTTCTTTATTCTTTTCTTTCATGTTCTCTTTTTCTTTTCCTTTTTCTTCTTTTTTTTCCTATCTTTAACTGCATTTCTTCTCTCTTCTTTTCCTCCTTCCGTTTCTCCTTTCTTCTTCTTCTCCATCCATCCCTCCGACCTAAACACACCCACAAACACACACACACACACACACAAACACACACACACACACAAACACACACACACACACACACACACACACGGAACCCCGCGAGCCACAGCAGCTGACGCAGAAGGTCCCTCGCTTATCTCCCCTCCAGGCCGTGAGTGTCGTCCTGGGAGGCTCTCTTAAGACCCTCTGGCACCGTGACAAGTGCCGTGGTAGTGGCACCTCCTCGCGGGACCAGGCAGGCACTCCCTATCGTCACGCTTGAGGTCTCAGGGTCTGGCTGTGTTGCGTCCTCGCTCCTGATTCGATGCTGGTGTTTCTGTTCCCTTCTGTTCCTATTGTTGCTCCGGTCCGGTACTGGATGTGCAAGTGTTCATATATAATATATATATATATATATATATATATATATATATATATGTATAGATATATATATATATATATGTATATATATAGAGAGAGAGAGAGAGAGAGAGAGAGAGAGAGAGAGAGAGAGAGAGAAAGAGAGAGAGACAGAGAGAGCGAGAGACAGATAGAGAGAGAAAGAGAGAGAGAAACAGAGAGAGACAGAGAAAGCGAGAGAGAGAAAAGATATAGAGCTTAATAGACAGACAGGCATTTAGCTGGACGGAGGGGTGGGTAGACACACAAAAGTACCTTAGTTGTGTGTACTTTTCCCCTTACTTCCTTTTCTTTTGTTTCTCGTGATAAGAACGACTCTCACGTGAGGACAAAGTTCACTCTGAACTTCAGCTGTTTCTCTCCAAGACTTAAAATATCTAAAACAAACCCTGGATCACTGTTTTGAAAAAAAAGTAAAAGAAATAATGGGATATGAAATAAAACCCATTATCCTTTGTCTACCACGCCCACCCTGTCTCCTTACGCCCACAAGAATAGATAGACATCACGCCCACCCTTCCGTCCAATCCAGCTAGAAGAAAAAGGAAAACTCAATGTCCTTTGTTTCCTACGCCCACCCTGTCTCCTTCCGCCCACAAGAATATGTACACATACATCCCGCCCTCTCCTTCCAGCGCCCGTAGCAAGAACGGTTATTCCGTAAGAGCTCATTTGCATATACCATTCTGCAACCATCGTCAACAATCTCAACCTCCACTCAACCGAATCCAACCATACCCTTTTGCAATGTTTCAACACAAGCAATTATTTCGCCAATTTTCTGTTAATGGTGCATGTATATATATATTTTTATCATCTTTTTCTTTTTCTCTTTTTTTTCTCTTTTTTTTCTTTCCTTCCTTCGTGAACACATTCCTCGGCGTTGTAAATCATGCAAATAAATCCTTCGTCGGCATCCCGTGTGAGTGAGAACGTCTGGTGGGGAAATAAAAACTGTTCTTGGGGAATATCCTGTGAACATTTCTCAAAGATGTGAACATTTCTCTGGATGGATCCTAGAACTCGCTGGAGGATTTTAGAACTCGCTCTAAGATGGAGTTCAGTCTTGTGTCATTTTAGCTTTTTTTTTTTTCCTCACCAGAGGTCGCGTTAATTGCTCAAATTAGCGGTAGTTTTAGGTGAAGTTTCATTTTCTCTCGTTCTGTTTGTCTGTCTCTCTTGTTATATTATTTTCTTTTTTGTTTTTCTTTGTCTCTTTATTCATGTATGTCTCTCTGTCTTTCTGTCTGTCTGTCTCTCTCTCTCTCTCTCTCTCTCTCTCTCTCTCTCTCTCTCTCTCTCTCTCTCTCTCTCTCTCTCTCTCTCTCTCTCTCTCTCTCTCTCATATCTTTCTCTTTTTCTCTCTCATTAAAAAAAATATATATTTTAAGAATCCCTTTCTTGTATCTTATCTCTCCCCAACCCCAACCCACCCCACTCCCTAACTCAACCTAAATTCCTTCTCTTTAACCACCCCCTTACCCCCCCTCCCCCTTGTACCTCACCTCCACCCAAATTCTATCTCCCGAACCCCTAAACCCCACTACCTCCTCCCCTACCCCTACCCCCAACTTCTTCCACCTAAACCCCCCCACCCCTCTACCATCCCCACCCCTATTCTCTCTCTTTCTCTTTCTCTCTCTTAATTCTTATAATTAACGCCTTTTAAGATGGCCTTTCCCACGTTGTCGTTTCTCCCTGTTTGTTTACTGAATCAGCTGTTTTTCTTTCTTCTGAAAGTGTGAAATTATTATTGTGATTTGTTTGGGATATTGTGTTTTGGTTGTGGGTTTGTTTTGGACGCGATTTTAGTCGGTCTCTCTGTCTGTCTGTTTGTCTTCTTCTTCCCTCCCTTCCTCCTGCCCTTCCCTCCCTCCCTCCTTCTTTCCTTCCTTCCTCCCTCCCTTCTTTACCTCTTTGCTTCCTTCCTTCCCTCCTTCACTCCCTCCATTCCTTCCTCCCTCCCTCCCTCCCTTCCTCCCTCCCTCCCTTCCTCCCTCCCTTCTTCCCTCCCTTACTAGATTACCGCACAGTCAGGAGAGAAAAAACAAAAACAAAAACAAAAACACACGTAACAACTGGCAAATAAATTTAATAGCAATCTGCAGTGTCAGATTTGGCACCTTCGCTCAGTTACAGATTAAAAGATCGGCAAATTTAATTGAAAGTGGTGAGATTGGATTAAGAGAAACCCCTGGTCGATCTGGATTTTGAAAACAATTATAATGGTAATAATAATAATAGTGATAATGGAAATGATAATAACAAATATAATGGCAATAGTAATAATGGTGATAATGACAATAATGATACTAATGCTAATACTTACAATAATAATAATTATTATAACATGAGCAACAGACGAGCTTCTAGTCCCCCAAAATGAAAAGAAAAGAAAAGAAAACAAAACCAAAAACAAATAGTCATAACAATAACTATTAGTTTGTGCTTAAAGAAGACCAGATTGGTATAAACGGCGATTAACAGTGATTGGAATCGAATCCCTTTTCAGCGGGAAGAGATACTTGGGGGGTGGGGGGTTTGCATGCATGATATTTGTGTATCATGCATGGGAAACTGAAAATGCTTCCTGTTGCTTTTAAACGACATTAAAGTTTGACATGAACATTCATATGTATGTATGTATTGGTCTATATATACACACCTAGATATATATTCGTATGTATGTATG
>NW_028234426.1:3329756-3332256 GCF_977035675.1 Penaeus japonicus | reverse complement strand
AAAGGAGGAAGAGGAAGAGGAGAAGGAGGAGGAGGAAGAGGAGAAGGAGGAAGAGGAGAAGGAGGAGGAGGAAGAGGAAAAGGAGGAAGAGGAAGAGGAGAAGAAAGAGGAAGAGAAAGAGAAGAAAGAGAATGAGAAGAAAGAGAATGAGAAGAAAGAGTAAGAGGAAGAGGAAGAGAAGAAAGAGGAAAAAAAGAAAGAGGAAGAGGAAGAGAAGAAAGAGAATGAGAAGAAAGAGTAAAAGGAAGAGAAGAAAGAGGAAGAGAAGAAAGAGGAAGAGGAGAAGGAGGAGTCTCAGGAGATGCGGTGAATACGAGGACCATAAGCAGCCCATCACCTTCGCCCATGATAAAAATGCTCTGACAGAAACGAGCGTAATTATACGGGCGGTTTGTTACACGTGGTGGGCGGAGGGGGGTGGGGAAGGAGGGGGGGGGGAGGAGAGGGGAAGGATTAGTGGGCGTAGGAGGGGGAGGGAGGGGAGGGGGTGCTGGTGAGTCTCTTCGTTTATTGGGGTTGATGAGAGAGGACTGAGATGAGTAGAGATGACAGACATGTCTAATTACAAACATGTACTGTTGAAGGTATATATAAACGTAATACAACACACACACACACACATACACACACACACACACACACACAAACACACACACACACAAACACACAAACACTCCAAACAAAAACACACACATACACACACACACAGACACACACACATAAACACTCCAAAGACTCCAAACACACACACACACACACACACACACACACAAACACACACACACACACACACACACAAACACACACACACACAAACACACAAACACTCCAAACAAAAACACACATATACACACACACACACAGACACACACACATAAACACTCCAAAGACTCCAAACACACACACACACACACACACACACAAACACACACACACACACACACACACTCCAAACACTCCAAACACACACACACACACACACACACACACACACACGTCAGCCGAAGAAGAGATGTGTGCGTGCCAAGCCATGCAAACACTTCATGGCTTAAACACACAGCAAGAATGAGTGTCTGAGCTTGTGCAAATCCCCCCTCCCTTCCCCTCCCCCTCCCTCCCTATCCCCCCTCCCCCCTTCCCCCCCTACCTTGCTCCCTCGCGCACTGGAAGCTCAATTATCAACTTTTTTATTTGTTTCATCTGGAGATTTAAAGGCGAGGCGTCGGTGATTTGCGCTGCGCTCTTCATTATTGGGATTGTCGTTTTAAGGTGAGGAGGAGGAGGTGGAGGAGGAGGAGGAGGAGGAGGAGGAGGAAGTGGGGTAGGGGGGGTGGAGTAGGGGGGGTAGGGTGGTGGTGGTGGGGTTGGTTGTAAGGTGTATAGGGGGAGTAGGGCGTCTACTTCGTCTTGCGTTCGCGTACACAGTGGTGTTAGCGGAGGAGGAGTAGGCTGTGGCAAGGGAGGGCGGAGGAGGGTAGGGGGATGGTTCTTCTTCTTCGTTTCGTGGTTCTCTTCTTCTTTTCTATCTTCCTCTACTTCCTCGCGCCTTCTTCTTCTGCTTCCTGCATTTTTTTTGTGTTTTTTTCGTTTTACCTTAAGGGTTATCATTGTTTGTATGATAACCCAATTTTTTGGAAAATAGATACGGGGATATTACCTCTTCTGACTCTTTACTTTCTTTTTCTCTATCTCTATTCTTTCACCACACTCCTCTCCTCACACCTCCTCCTCCTCACTCAACCTCACTCCCTCCATCCTCTCAACTCCTCTCCTCTCTCTCCTCTCTCCTCATCTCTCCACTACCTCATTCCTCATCTCTCTCTCTCTCCACTCCTTCCACCTCCTCCTCTCTCTCTCGGCTCGCCTATCTATCTATCTATTTATTTCTCTTTCTCTCACTCTCTCTATTCCTTCCTCTTTTTTAGTATTTAACCTTTCCTTCTGTTTTCTCGGCTATTTTCTCTTTAACATTCTCCCTTTCTCCCTCCCTCCCTCTCCCTCCCTCCCTCTTGCTTCGCGTTCTTCCGTCCCTCCCTCCCTCCCTCCCTCTCTCCCTCCCTCCCTCTTGCTTCGCGGCGTTCTTCTTTTCACATCTCCCTCACTCTACTTCGTACTACATTCCTCCTCCCTCACTCGAATCGTTCGCCCTTCATAAACAAAAAAATCTCCCCCCCTCTTTCTTCACTCTCCCTCTCTCTCTCTCTCTCCCTCCGCCCCCTCCCCTCTTCTCTCCCCCTTCCCCCCCCCCCTCACCTCTCTTCCCCCCCCCCTCACTTCTTTTCCCTCCTCTCCTCTCCCCCTCTCTTCCCCCCCACCACCACCCCTCTTTCCTTCTTTTTTTTTTCCATTCACAAAATTCAAAATGTCCATTCACGCTTTCACAACCTCTCCCTTCCTTCTCTTTTCCCTTTCACTCACCCTCTCTCCTCCCTCCCTATCTCTTCCCCTCTTTCCCCCTTACCCATTTATTCATAAAGTCCCTTTCTCTCTCTGCCTCTCC
>NW_028234426.1:3314730-3319656 GCF_977035675.1 Penaeus japonicus | reverse complement strand
ACTAAACAAAATCTGACAGCATCTAAGATGAAGAACATGTGCTTGCTTTCTATTCTTTTTATTCTTGCTTTCCTTCTTCTTTTTCATGTTTTTTTTAACCCTCTTCGTGTGTGTTGTTTATCCTTTGTATTTGGTCTGAAAAGAAGAAAAAAAACTAATTCTTTTAGTCGTGCAGAAGGAAATGTTGTTGTTGTTTTTGGATTTTCTTTGTCTTTTCTCTTTCTCTTTCTCTCCTTTTCCCTTACCTTCTCCCTCTCCTTTCTCGAAATCTCCTCTTTCCTCCCTCTCTCCCTCCCTCCCTCTCCTCTCTTCTCCCTCACCTCTTCTCCCTCTCTTCTCCTCTCCTCTCCCTCTCCCCTCACCCCTTCCCCCTCTCCTTCTCCCTCTCCCTCTCCCTCACCTCTTCCTACTCTCCCTCACTCCTTCCCCCTCTCCCTCACCTCTTCCCCCTCTCCCTCACCCCTTCCCCCTCTCCCTCACCTCTTCTCCCTCTCCCTCACCCCTTCCCCCTCTCCCTCACCCCTTCCCCTTCCCCCTCTCCCTCACCCCTTCCCCCTCTCCCTCACCTCTTCCCCCTCTCCCTCCTCTCCTCTCCCTCTCCCTCACCTCTTCCCCCTCTCCCTTACCCCTCTCCCTCACCCCTCTCCCTCACCTCTTCCCCCTCTCCCTCCTCTCCTCTCCCTCTCCCTCTCCTCAGCATCCCAACTCCATCCTAGCATCTCCCACAACAATAAGCCGCCGCACAAAACTTTAATGATCTGCTCTCAGTCTCCGGTTCGCCAAAGAGAGAGAGAGAGAGAGAGAGAGAGAGAGAGAGAGAGAGAGAGAGAGAGAGAGAGAGAGAGAGAGAGAGAGAGAGAGAGAGAGGGAGAGAGAGAGAGAGAGAGAGAGAGAGAGAGAGAGAGAGAGAGAGAGAGAGAAAGAGAGAGAGGGGGAGGAGGGGAGCTAGATAGATAGATAGAGACAGACAGAGAGAGAGAGAGAGAGAGAGAGGGACTACTTTCATTCCTTTTACTAATTTAAGTCAGTTCTTGAATGGCGTGTGTGTGTGTGTGTGTGTGTGTGTGTGTGTGTGTGTGTGTGTGTGTGTGTGTGTGTGTGTGTGTGTGTGTGTGTGTGTGTGTGTGTGTGTGTGTGTGTGTGTGTGTGTGTGTGTGTGTGTGTGTGTGTGTTTAGATGTTTAGATGTAGAGTTACTTACTTTCCCACTTTTTTTCTTCAACCTTTTCCTATTTTCATCTTCACTCCTTTCTCCCCCCTCCCTCTCTCCCTCTCTCTCTCTCTCTCTCTCTCTCTCTCTCTCTCTCTCTCTCTCTCTCTCTCTCTCTCTCTCTCTCTCTCTCTCTCTCTCTCTCTCTCTCTCCTTCTCTCTTCCCCACCATTATCTACACAGTTTCCTAAAATTCGTTAATAATCTTTTTTCCGAGCAAATTTCTGGAGTTTCTTCCCCGTTGCTTCCCTACCTCCCCCCCCGCCCTCCTCACTCCATTCCCCCTCTCCCTACCACCCCCTTCCCCCCTCTCCCTACTCTTAGGGTCACTGATGATGCCAAGAGATATTAATCGCTAATCGGCAACCCCCAACACTGCACCATTTTCGGTGTGCAACATTTATGAGGGGGGGGCGGGGAGGAGTTTTTTGGAAGGGCCGCACTTTTTTGTATATATTAAAACATTTGTCCCTCATTATTCCGTTTTTTATATACCGAAAAGGTTAACATTTTGTACGGATTTTTTCTTTTTCTTTTTTTTTTTACCTTTTTTCAGGAGGTGGTATTAAGAATGAGAGAAAAAAAAACATCATTAATACAAAGGTTTTATAACACGAGCAATGTAAAATAATCTGGTTCCTTTATGTCACTTTTTTGAAGATATTAAATATATAATTAACACTGACAACGACTGTGATAATAATTCCTATGCCAGTGACAACAGTAACAGTGCCATTGACAGTGACGATGATAACAGTGACAACACTAATGAAATTGACAACAACAGCGCCAAAGTGCCAACAGTCGTACCAATAACAGAGACAAACGTGAAGACAGCATTCACAACAAAAGTAAATATGACATCAACGGTGTCAACAGTACCGACAACAGTACCGACAACAGTGCCAACAACAGTGCCAACCTCGAATTGCAGTGACAACGGCGCTTATCCCCTTGAGCAGCGAAACGTGTCGTTACTCCCTGGCGCCCGGACACGTTGATTATTTCCCTAATTAACTGAAGGGGTCAAAGGTCATGATGGCACTGACCATGTATGTGTCCAACCTGACCGAATTATAATCAAATTATTGGTAATTAGTTGATGGTTAGTGGACGGGGATTTCAAACTTTTTTTTTCTCCAAATTAGAATAATAGATATTTGGTATATTTTACTTCAGTATTCACGCATACACGCATACACACACACACACACACACGCACACACACACACGCACACGCACACGCACACACACACACACACACACACACACATTTTTTTCTTATTTTCTTTCTTTCTCTCTTTCTTTCTTTCTTTTTATTAAGGGGAGAGTGAAAAAATCACGGACATTCACACATTTACTTATCTACCAATCTATCCATCTATATTTTTTAAATGCACGACCTTGCTTATGTTTGACAGCCAGGAATCAAATGGAGCATAATTGCACAGGTCATCCAACACAGGTCATGGAATCCGTGACCTGGTATATCTGGGTTATATAATCGGATATTCACGTTGCTAATTTCCTGTGAGGTATTTTGTGCATAGGGTGGGAGGGGAAGGGGGAACGGGGAAGGGGGAAGGGAGAAGGAGGAAGCGGGAAGGGGGGAATGGGACGGGGGAAGGGGGAGGGGGACGGGGGAAGGAGGAAGGGGAAGAGGGGGGAGGGGAAGGGGGGAAGGGGGAAAATGGGGGATGGGGAAGGGAGAAGGAGGAAAGGGGAAGGGGAAGGGAAGGGGGAAGGGGGAGGGGGAAAGGGGAAGGGGGGAAAGGGGGAGGGGAAGGGGGGAGAAGGGGGAAGGCAGGGGAAGGGGAGGGGAAGGGGAAAGGGGGAAGGGGGAAGAGGGGAAAGGGGGAGGGGGAAGGGGGAAAGGGGGGAAGGGGAAAGGGAGGGGGGGGGAGGAAGGGGGAAGGGGAAGGGGAAGGGGAAGGGGGGAAGGAAAAGAGAAAAAAAAAGGGGAGGGGAAGGGGGAAGGGGAAAGAAGGGAAAAAGAGATAGGTAGGGGAGAGGAAAGGAGGTAAGTAGGGAGTGAAGAGGAGAGGTGTGAGAGGGGAAAAGGGTAAGATTGGGGGAGGGGAAAGGTAGGGGGAAAAACAGAGGGATTGAGAGGAGAAGAGAAGAGAATTGCTTTTCGCTTCGTCTATACACCGGGTTTCTGTCACCGCCTATGACGTCAGAATCTCGATCAGAGTTGCCACTTAGGTAATTAAATGGAAATCTGAGTGTCGTGCCTTTACAAACAAATAAAATTGACGAACAGCAACAACAACAAAAACAAGCAAATAAACTCACCACACTGCGTCTGTCTCTCTTGTTCCAGACACTTACCTGTAAATAAAAATAACATTAATCAAAGGCCATGATTATGCAGATATTATCAAGTTATCATTAATTATGCTTTCTATTGTTATTTGTCTTCTCAGTTGACCGTCAATAAGTTAATCTGACAATTTTTTTTTTCTTAAGTATTTTGTATTTAAATAAGGATCGATATATAGAAACTGATCGAAACATTTTGAAAATATTCTAAAGAGTGAGAGAGAGGAGAAAAATGTATATATCTATCTAAATATGTGTGTGTAACCATGTGCATAGTCATGTATATAAACATACAGGCGTTATAATATATACTCAAATATAATTATATATATATATACTAAAGCACTTATACACACAAAGAAGCAAACGAATATACAGATACACAAAAATACGAAACAATACACACACAAACACACACACACACGCCCACACACGCACACACACACACACACACACACACACACACACACACACACACACACACACACACACACACACACACATACACACACGCCCACACACCCATACACACACACACGCCCCTCCCCCACACACACGCCCGCCCCCCCCCCCCCCCCCCCCCCCAACACACCCAAACGCCCCCCCCCCCCCACCTACACACACATTTCCCTAACCATTTTTTCCCCGACATTGCGCCACACCAGGCTACTCTAGTGCCCTCTAGTGCCACATTTCGCTATTAATGCACTAGACTACTTTGCCAGATTGCTACGGAGCGGTGCATCGAGGTACTTGGCGGTGCATCGAGGTACTTATGCTACCGTCCTGACAACACCGGTGGCGGCGATCATAAGGGCGTTGGAGATATATCCTTAAGTGAAAGTTTTTTTTTTCCAGCTTCTTTTCCCCCATTTTTCCCCTTCTTATTAGCTTTATCCCCACCTTTTTTCCTGATGTTTTCCCCTTTTCCCATACTTTTTCCACCTTCTTTTCCCTTTGTTTTCCCATTTTCCCCATTCTTTTCCCCTTTTCTCCACCTTTTTCCCTTTTTTTCCCCTTTTCTCCACCTTTTCTCCCTTTTTTTCCCCTTTCCCCCACCTTTTTTCCCTTCTTTTCCCCTTATTCCCTTCCCTCTACCTTTTCCCCCTTTTCCCCTACCCATTTTTCCTAACTCTTCCTTTCCCCATAGGGAGGAAAATCACTTTCTTGTCCCAATTTTTTTTCCTCCTCTCGTTTGGGTGATGTAGATAATTGGGTGTTTGGTTGAGGGTGAATTTGCAACGCGTCTGTGGTTATGTAGGTACATGAGAGTGAGTGAACGAATAGGTGGGTGAGTGGGTGGGCGGGTGAGTGAGTGAGTGAGTGGGTGGGTGGGTGGGTGTGGGTGAGCGTGGTACGGTTGAGTGAGTGAGTGATGTTGAGTGAATGATCGTT
>NW_028234426.1:3302681-3312130 GCF_977035675.1 Penaeus japonicus | reverse complement strand
ACTACACACACACACACACGTTATCTAACCTAAATAGATCTCACCCAAACCAACCTACCATAAACCTTATGTAACGTAACCTAAACTTACTCTAAATAACCTAACTTAACCTTCACTAAGTTATACAAAACTATCTTAACATATGAGCCTTAAACTTGACTTAGCCTAATATGACCTAATCTAACTTGACCTTTTCTAACAGTATATATAAAAACATGGAGTTGTTATATCTATTATTAATCAGAATGAATTGTATAAAAAGGTGAAAATATATCTGAATATACAAGAAAAATACAATATACAAATATATTAAAGAGAAAAAAAACTAAATTCATAACTAAAATTACAAACTCATAAAGCAACAGAAACCCGATACAAATTAATAAAGAAAAAAAAATCAATAATCCCAACAAACCAATATATATACATACAAATAAAACAAACAAACAAACAAACAAACAAAACGAAGAACACCTAACCCAATAAACAAATAAATCGATAAACAACAACAACAACAACAAAAACACCAACCCTTTCCAAAAGACCCCTCCCTCCCTCCTCCTCCCCCCTCCCCCCCTCACAAAAGGCCATGAAAGGTCGCCTCCTCCGCTTCGACCTCCTTCGCGAAAGGTCGGGCGTTGTCTCATCCGCCACCCCCCACCCCCACCCCCACCCACCCAGGGGAGATCTTCGTCCTTCTCCTTCTCTTCTTTCTCCTCCTCCTCTTCTTCTTCTTCTTCTTCTTCTTCTTCTTCTTCTTCTTCTTCTTCTTCTTCTTCTTCTTCTTCTTCTTTTGTTGTATATATATGTTTTTCCTCTCTTCTCCCTTCCGTTTCTTCTTCTTCTTCTACTTCTTCTGCGTATTTCCCACTTCCTGTACTCCCTCCTTTCTGACTCACAGGGTCTACAGTTCATTTTCTGCCCCTCCCCCTCTTCTTCGTTTTCCTTTCCTTCCCCCTCCTCCTTCTCCCTCCCCCCTCCATTTCCCTCTTCCTTTTCCTCGTTCTCCTTCTTCTTCTCCTCTCCCCCCCCCCATTCTTCTCACCCTTCTTCCTCTTTACATCCTCCTCCTTCTCCCCAATTACCTCTTACACTTCTTCCCCTCTCTCCCTTCTTCCCTCTTCCCCTATCCCTTCCACTTCTCTCCCTCTCTCTCTCTTCTTCCCCCTTCCTCCACCCAATCCACTTCTCCCCCTCTCTCTCGTCTTCCCCTTTCCACCCTCACCTCTCTCTCTTCTTCCCCCTTCTCCTTCCCCTCCCCCTCTCCTCCATTCACCTCCCCCCTTCCCCATCCATTCCTCTTCTTCCCCCTTTCCCCCCTCCCCCATACCCCATCCCCCTCTCCCCCCTTCTCCTCCCCATCCCACCCCTCCATTCTTCTCCTCCCCATCCCACCCCCTCCATTCTTCTTACCCCTTCCCCATCCATTCCTCTTCTTCCCCCCTTCCCCCCCTCCCCCCCCTTCCCCCTCTCTCCCCCCTTCCCCATCCCACCCCCTCCATTCTTCTCCCCCCTTCCCCCTCTCCTCCCCCCTTCCCCCTCCATTCTTCTCCCCCACGACAGGAGAGCCAAACAAAGGGAGCCGCGTCGATCACTATCGGCTCGGCGTCTCCCTTGGCGTCTGTATGTTATGTCTCTCCGTTGCAAAGGCCTCGACCGAAACAAAACCCCGACGGAGGAAGATAGGAAAAGATTCGGTGGGAGGTTGGGGGTTCCTCTCTCTCGCTCTCTTTCTTTCTTTTTTCTTTCTTTCTTTCTCTCTTTCTTTCTTTCTTTCTTTCTTTCTTTCTTTCTCTCTTTCTTTCTTTCGCTCTTTCTTTCTTTCTTTCTTTCTCTATCTTTCTCTCTCTCTCTCTCTCTCTCTCTCTCTCTCTCTCTCTCTCTCTCTCTCTCTCTCTCTCTCTCTCTCTCTCTCTCTCTCTCTCTCTCTCTCACTCTCTCTCTCATCTTCTTCTCCCTCTCTCCCTTCCCTCTCTCAGTCTCTAATCTTCTCCTTCTCTTTTTCCTTTCCCTTCTCCCTCTCCCTCTCCCCCTCTCTCTCTCTCTCTCTCTCTCTCTCTCTCTCCCTCTCTCTCTCTCTCTCTCTCTCTCTCTCTCTCTCTCTCTCTCTCTCTCTCTCTCTCTCTCTCTCCCTCTCCCTCTCCCTCTCCCTCTCCCTCTCCCTCTCCCTCTCCCTCTCCCTCTCCCTTTCCCTTTCCCTTTCCCTCTCCTTCTCCCTCTCCTTCTCCTTCTCCCTCTCCCTCTCCCTCTCCCTCTCCCACTCCCACTCCCACTCCCACTCCCACTCCCACTCCTACTCCCTCTCCTTCTCCTTCTCCCTCTCCCTCTCCCTCTCTCTCCTCTCTTCTCCCTCTCCCTCTCCCTCTCCCTCTCCCTCTCCCTCTCCCCCTCCCTCTCCCTCTCCCTCTCCTTCTCCTTCTCCTTCTCCCTCTCCCTCTCCCTCTCCCTCTCCCTCTCCCTCTCCTTCTCCCTCTCCCTCTCCCTCTCCCTCTCCCTCCCTCTCTCTAGGGATCCTCCAAGACATTCGAGCTGTTCTGGTGCTTACAACGGCGTTTTGGCCCCAAGGGAGGGAGGGAGAGAGAGAAAGGAGGGAGAAAGATAACGAGACAGAAAGAGAACAAGAGAGAGAGAAAGAGAAAGAATGTTTTCAGAGGTGTTAAACAGCTTTTTTATCTAAACTTTTTTTTGTGTGTGTGTGAAGGGGAGGGGGTAGGGGGGTGAGAGGGAAGATGAGGTCATGTGTATGTAGGTCAGTTGTTTGTTTACATTTTTTTCATTTTTGGAAAAAATAAATAATAATCTACTTGTAATTTCTTTATATTCTTCGGTTCTTTATTCTCATTGTAATTTCTCTTATTATGTCATTATCCTTATTTTCGTCACTGTCATTAGTGTAACATCTTTAAGACTACAATTATCATTATCATTATCAAGTATCATCATTTTCATTAACACTATTATTTTTATTCCTGCTCCTTCTCCTCCTTCCCCTGCCCGTCTTGCTCCTTCTCCCCCTTCCCCTGTCCTTCTCCTCTTCCTCTTCCTCTTCCTCCCCCTCTTCCTGCTCCCCCTCTATCCCACTTCCCCTCTTCCTCTTCCCCCTCCTCTTCCTCCTCCCCTTCCCCTCCCCTTCCTCTTCCCCCTCCCCCTCCCCCTTCCTCCTCTTCCCCTCCCCCTCTCCCCCCTTCCCCCTCCTCTTCCTCCCCTGCCGGTCATCCGAACGTCATCACCAACGCGTTCATAACTATTCTCACAGCCTCTTGCATCACCATAATAGACTCTGGCCATCTCCATTACCTCCCCCCCCCCCCACCTTCCCCCTTACTCCCGTCCCCGAGGACCTTCCCCCCCCCCCCCCTCTCTCCACTAGTTTCCTCCTTTCCCTACGGAGGGGTTCACCTACCCCTTCCCCTTCCTCCTTCCTTCCCTCCCTCCCTCCTTCCCTCTCTCTCTCTCTCTCTCTCTCTCTCTCTCTCTCTCTCTCTTCTCTCTCTCTCTCTCTCTCTCTCTCTCTCTCTCTCCCTCCTTCCCTCTCTCTCTCTCTATCCCTCCCTCCCTCCCTCCCCTTTCCCTTCCATTTCATTCCCTGGCCGACTTCTATACCCATCTCCCACTCCCACCCCTACACCCCTCCCCCCGGCAGGATATCCCACCCATCCTCCTCTCCCTGGGATATCTTCCCCCCCCCCCCTCCCTCCCTCTGTTACCCACGGATCCTCTCGTTTACTCATTCTCCCTGACCTCTGAAACTCGTCACTCACCTCACTCATCGTTTCATTCACCCTCACACCCTGACTGTATCAATTACTCACCCCCCTACCCCCCCTTCACCCTCACACCCTGGCTATATAAATTACTCACCCCCACCCCCACCCCCACCCCCTATCCTCCCCTCCTATCTCTCCCCATCCCCCCTCCAGAATAACTAATTTAACCCCTCTCCACTCTCCGCTCCTCTCTTCCTTCCCACCCTCCTTCCCTCCTCTCATCTCTTCTCCTCCTTTCCATTCTCTACTTCTTCTTCTCCTCTCCCTCATCCTCACCTCCTCTTCTCTCCTGTCCTTCTTCACTTCCTCTCCTCTCTTTCCTCACTTCCTCACCTCTCCTCTTCTCTCTTCTCCTCTCTTTTTCCCTCCTCTCCCCTTTCCTCTTCCCCCCTTCCTCCAAGGCATCCCACCCCATTCCTCATCCCCCCTCCCCTCCCCTTAACCCCCTCCCCAACCGAAAACTTCAAAGAACTTGATGTTATTACGAAGTCTTCTCTCCTATCTTGTTATATTATCTTCTCTCCTCTTGTTCCTCTTTTCTTGGTCTTCTCTCTTCCATCTCAGTAATCTAGATATTCATTGTTGGCTTGTACAAATAGGTATCCATGTAAGCTGTATAGTAACGATACAACATGGACGCACATAGAGACGCATGCACACGAACGAACACACACACACACACACACAAACACACATTCGCAATCACCCCCCTTCCCCTCACACACACAAACACACATACACACAAACACACACACACATTCACAATCACCCCCCCCTCCCATACACACACACACACACAATACATACCACAATCACCCCCCCAACAACGACACAACAATACCCAGAACCCATCATAAGGCACACCCCAACACCACACGCGACCAACATCCACGTTATATACCTCAGAAAGTGTCTGCTGCTACACCACCCACCCCTGCCACGCCACAATCCGGCCACGCCACACTCCGTAATTGCCCTCTGTCTTTGGGGAAATAAGCGGACAGCCGGAGAGGGTGAGTGGACTCAAAATGTACTGGATATATGGTTGGTGGACGCCTAGATTAGGCACCAGGGCGAGGCGGTCACTTAGGTCGGAGGTGGGATGGCTCTTCCGTTTCATTTTCTCCTTTCTCTCTTTTCCAAAGGTGGGGGCGAAAGCGGGAAGGATTGGTATATATGTGTATATATATATATATATATATATATATATATATATATATATATATAATATTATAATAATATATATATTATTATATATATATATATTTACATATATATTATAATATATATATAAATATATATATATCACATATATATATATATTATATATTTATATATATATATATATATATTTAAATTTATATTATATTATTTATATATATAATATATATATATGTATGTATATATGTATACATATATATATATATAATCTATATATATATTTATTTATATATATATATATATATATATATATGTATTTATATATGTATATATTGTATATATATGTATATATATATACATTATATAAAAAAATATAATATATATAATATATATATTTATATATATATATATATATACATATTATATATATATATAGAGAGAGAGAGAGAGAGAGAGAGAGAGAGAGAGAGAGAGAGAGAGAGAGAGAGAGAAGAGAGAGAAGGAGAGAGAGAGAGAGAGAGAGAGAGAGAGAGAGAGAGATGGATAGATAGGTAGATAGATAGATAGATAAAGGGAGAGAGAGGAGAGAGAGAGAGAGAAAGAGAGGAGAGAAGAGGAGAGAAGAGGAGAGGAGAGGAGAGGGGAGGAGAGGAGAGGAGAGGAGAGGAGAAGCGAAGAGAAGAGAGAGAGTTAGACAGAAAAAAACATAGATAATGAAAGATAAACAGATAAAAATATATCCACTCCTGCTAAACGCACCTCCAACAAAACAATGCACTCACGACATAAACATAAACCTACCCCCTCCCCTCCCCTTCCCATCCCATTCCATCTCCTCCACCCCCCCCATCCCCCATCCCTCCTCCCCCCCCCCCCCCAAAAAAAAAAAAAAAAAAAAAAAAAAAAAAAAAAAAAAACGACGAAAACCTGAAAATGTTTTCATCCACCGTGCTTGCATACATCAATCACAATCACCTACAGCGTGAATTCGCCTGTAATTCGCCGATGGGAGTTCTGGCGCACAGGAGGCCAAACACACACGCAAGGTCGGCGGGCGAGGAAGAGGGGTGGGGGGAGGGAAGGAGAGGGAGAGGGAAGGAGGAGGGAAAGAGGGAGGGGAAGGGGGGAAAAGAGGGAGGGAAGGGGGAGGGAGGGAGGGAGGAGAAAGGGGGAGGGGGGAGAGGGAGGGAAGGGGGAGGAGGAGAAAGGGGAGGGGGAAGGAAAGGGGAAGGCGAGGGAGAGAGGAAGGGGGAAGGGGAGGGAGGAGGGGGAAGGGGGAAGGAGGAGGGAGGGAGGGGAAGGGGGAGGGAAGGGGTAGGGAAGGGGGAAGGGAGAGAGGGAGAGGGAGAGGGGAATGGGGAGGGAAGGAGGGAGGGAAGGAGGAGGGAGAAAGGGGGAGGGAGGAGAAAGAGGGAGGGAAGGGGAGGGGGGAAGGGAGGGGGAGGGAAGGGGGGAGAGAGGAAAGAGGAGGGAGAGGGGAATGGGGAGGGGAAGGGGGAAGGAGGAGGGAGAGAGGAAAGGAGGGGTGGTGGAGGGGAGAGAGGAGCAGTGCATTGGGGGGGGAGGGGGAAGAAGAAGAAGTGAATGGGGATGGGTGGGAGAGGAAGTGCATGGTGCGAGGGGATAGAAAAGGGACGTGAATAGGGGGATATTTGGGGGGAAGGGAGCAGCGACTTGGGGTGGGGGATTGAGGGAGGCAAATAGGGGGGGAGGGTGAATTCAGGGGAAGGGGGAGAGGGGGGGTGAATGGGCTATTTAAGAGAGGGGGCAAAGAGAGGGGAGGGGGTTAGGGGCGAACAAGAGGTAGAAAGTAGGAAAAAATGGGCGGGAGGAGGGGGGGGGGGAGATGGTGTCATGTGGGTTAAGGGAGAAAAGGGGAGCTATGGAGTGTTGGGTAGGGGGTTAGGGGGGTGGGTCAAGATCTAGCAACAATTAAGTTGTCATCACAACGCCTTCAATTCATCATTAACTCCAACCACATCGAAACCAGAACAACCCTTCCTCCCTCACCACCTCTCCCTCTCCCTCCCTTCTTATTTTCCTTCGTTTTCCCTCTTTCATCCTCCCTCCTCCCTCCTCCCCCCTCAACCCGGTTCCATGCTTTCCCTCCATTCCCTCTTTCAATCAACCTCCATCCTTTCCCTTCTCCCTCTCTTCCTTCTTCTCTCCCATCTTCATTCTCTCTCCCTCGCCTCCCATCTTTCCTTCTTCCCTCCACCCTCTCTCTCACACTCATCTTCCCCCTCCTTCCCTCACATTCACCCCCCTCCCCCAACCCTCATCTTCTCTCTCACTTCCTCCTCCCATCACCCTCACCCTCCCTTTTTACGCCTCCCTTCCCTACCCCCCACCCTTACCCCCTCTTCCTTCAACACCCCCCCTCCCCCACCTACCTTCGCCCTCCCATCACCTCCCTCTCCCTCTTCCTCTCCCTCTCCCCCTCCCTCCTTCCCTCCCTCCCTCCCTCTCCCTCTCCCTCTCCCTCCCACCCTCCCTCCCTCTCTCCCTCCCCCTCCCTCCCGCCCCCAAACCAGCAATTAGGGTGACAGCGGCCTTATTTATAGCCCTTGTAATTAGGTCTTGTGCAATAAATTCCACTCGTCTCCACTCGTCTCCTTAATCACACGCGGGGATGGACTACATAGCCGAGCCTCCGCTGATTGGAATTCCCAATCCTTTCGCGAGTTATGAATCTCCTTGCACAATCACGAGATGTCGCGTATCTCGCCAAGACTGGGAAACCTAATCTTAACCAAAATATATCAAGTGCTTAGACTTCCTTTATTGCTCTCAAGTTTATTTTAAGTGAGTGAATTGTTAGGAGATCATTCCCGTTTTGAGTTGATCAAGTGATACTTCAACCTGCATTCGTTTTCCATACGGCATAAGGCATTAAAATATTCGTAACGGGGTATGTGTAGCTCGTATTTTTTTATTATTTTTTTAATGCTTCTTCTTTCTCTCACTATTAGAAAGAGAAAAAGAAGAGAAAGGTAAATACAGACGATTATGTGATGAGGGTAAAAGAGGAGAGAGACAGAGAAAGAGAGAGAGAGAGAGAGAGAGAGGTAAAAGAGGAAGGAGAGAGAGAGAGAGAGAGAGAGAGAGAGAGAGAGAGAGAGAGAGAGAGAGAGAGAGAGAGAGAGAGAGAGAGAGAGAGAGAGAGGGAGAAAAGATATGAAATGAAGAACATAAAAGAGCGAAAAAAAAAGATAATACCAAGCTTAGTGATAGACTTAGAAAAAAGCAAAACTATGATCCCTCTCCGCTTCCAATCAGCATTGTGAAAGGCCTCCGCTATTCAGACGCCCCAAGCAAACGCTCCTCCTACCTTCTATAGCCAGCAATCTTGCCCCCATCAGGCCCGCCAACGAAACGTGTCACAGGAGAACAAGGTCGACCTTATTCCCTACGACACTAAGGTCTGTTTTTCCTCGTGTTCTCCTCTGCTCCTCTCCCCCCACCCACCCCCACCCTACCCCACCCCCATCCCTTTCCCTATCCCTATCCCTCCCTCCCCCCTCTAGGATAAGACTTGATCCTTAAGGCCTTTCAGGATAAGACACAAACTCGCTCTCATGGCAGGCCAGAAGAGTGATAATTCTGCGTCACTGAACACACAATCAATTCGGGGAAAAGGAAAGTTTTCAAATCTCTTGCCATAGTTGGGAAGCCCCCGCCACATCCGGGACCCGAGAGCGGACCACTCTTTCATAAAATACTATAACACGGGATTGCTAAACTTCTTACAGTTTTACACCCCTGCGTGGATAAAACTCTTTTTTTTTCTCTTCTTCTTTTTTTTTTTCCTTCTCGAGACTCCCTTCTTATCAAAGTTATAAGCGGGACGAATAACGCAGCGAACCCTCGAGCAGTTTCGGAGCTTAAAAACAAAAGCGCAGCGCTCATAAGCGGAAAGCGGGATCCGACCGAAACCGCAAACCAATCCGACCGGATTCTCCTTCCGAGACACGTCGAATCACCGATAAACAACATTCTTATTCTCATTTTCCCTTGAAATAACACCAACAAAATACAAATTCATAAAATGCAGAGAGAGAAAAAAGAAAACACTGAAGACAGACTTGCATGCTGTAAACCACAACAGCGAACGCCAAAATGACAAGCCCGCACACTGCCAACGGCCCAGAAATTCCGCAACTCACGAAGCTTCGAACCCCAACGACTCCCATACACGAACTCGAAAGGGTTCGTTCGAGTCGACCACCTGTGTTCAATATTTCTAAAAAAAAGAAGAAGAAATAAATCGAAATGACACGAGTAGTAAAGATAGCAACTAGTAAAGCAACAGTAAAATAAAATACACACAATACACAAAAACACACACAAAAAAACACGATTTTAACAGTAACTAGTAAAGTGAGAGTAAAATAAACACGATTATTAAAAAAACATTTCAATACACACACACTAAAAAAATAATAATAATAATAAAAAAATAACAATAACTCGTAAAGTAACAATAAAATAAACACCATTACTACTTTTCCCCCTTTTCTT
>NW_028234426.1:3301302-3302581 GCF_977035675.1 Penaeus japonicus | reverse complement strand
CGGAGGAAAAGGGAGGGTGTGTGGATGAGAAGGAGGGAGGGAAGGGAAGATGGTGTAAGGTAAGGGAGAACGCTGGGAGAGGGAAGGAGGGAGGGAGGAGAAGGAGAAGGGTGAGGGGGTAAGGGGAAAGGGCGTGATGGAGGGGTTTAGGATCGAGAGAGGAAGAGATGGAAGGAGGAAAGGAAAAAAGGGGGTGGGGGGAGGGGGAGGAGGGGGGGCGTGAGAAAGAGATGGAAGGAGGAAAGGGAAAGAAAAGGGGGAGGGGTGGGGGAGGGGGAGGAGGGGGGGCGTGGAAAAGGGCGTCGCAACCGCAGAAGGGCATTCCCACTCCTATCATGCGGCCTTCTTCTCCCGAATATTGCTGCAGCAGAAGGCGAGGAGGGGGGAGGGGAGGGGAGGGGAGGCGAGGAGGGGGAGGGGAGGGGAGGGGACAGGGAGGGGAGGGAACAGGGAGAGGGAGGGGAGGGGACAGGACAGGGAGAGGGGTGGACGTTAGGGGGAGGAGTATAAAAAGAGAACGGGGATAGTAAGATAAAAAAAAAAAAAAAAGGGGGGGAGGGGAAGAGGAATCACGGTCAGAAAGGTGCTGACGGAGAGAGACGATAAGGAAAATGGTGATTGAATGAGGAATGAGAGAATGGCAGAGAGAGAGCGGGAGTGGGAGGAGAAAGAGAGGGAGAGGGAGATAGATAGATGAAGATGGAGAGAGGTTATGTGAGAGAGAGAGAGAGTGGGAGAAAGAGGATGTGAGAGAGTGAGGGTGTGAGAAAGTGAGGGTGATAGAAAGAGAAGAGAGAGAGAGAGAGAAGCAGCGAAAGATAGAAAATAACGAAATAAAAAGACGTGCCGTCACGTAAAATATATATGTATATTTTTTTAGATGAGTCACATTTTTTATATTATATTTATACCTTTTATTTATATTGTTATATTTTTAACTATAAGATAGATAGAATGTTCCAGGTGCTTATGATACAAAAAGAAAGTATTTTGGAATGTAGATTATTAATAAATCAAGAAGTATATAGAAATGTCTTAAATGTATGTAAGTATATATATATATATATATATATATAATATATATGTGTGTGTGTGTGTGTGTGTGTGTGTGTGTGTGTGTGTGTGTGTGTGTGTGTGTGTGTGTGTGGATGTATGTGTATATATATGTAATATATTTATACCGTATATATATTGAATTTTCTTTTTCTTTTCCTATGACAAGCCATGAATTTAAGCAGATTGGGGGGAGGGTGGGTGTCGGCTTATAGCATTCTAGAGC
>NW_028234426.1:3291302-3296302 GCF_977035675.1 Penaeus japonicus | reverse complement strand
CATGTTTTTTTTATATTATTATTTTTTTTTCTTCTTTTTTTACTTTTTGTGTTCAGGTTTTATTATCCGGGTGTTGGTTTATGAGACTTTTTTTTTTGTTTTTCTTTCTCTTTCTCCCTTGCCTTTTCTTTCTCTCTATCTCTTTCTCTTTATCTTTCTCTCCTCTCCACTCCACCTTCTCCATCATCCATATGATATATCTCTACGTTTTGACTACTCCTGTCCTTTTCAGAATCCATTTTTCAAATTCTGTTTTCTTCTTCTTCCATTTTTTCTTTCTCTTTCCCTTTTTTCTTCGTTTCTTTCTTTCTGTTTCGTCTTCTTGTGGTGCATTTTTGGGTAATGAAGCTCTGGGATTTTGGAGTCGTCGGTTTAATTAAGAAAATCATTCGGTGGAAGAGGGGGAGGTGGGGGTGGGGGTGGAGGTGGAGGGGGAGGTTGGGGTGAGGAGAACCTGGAGGGGGAGGTGAAATGTGATAGGTTGAGGTGGAGGGGGAGTGGGGGTGAAGGTGGGAGGTGGGAAGTGGAGGTGAGAAGTGGAGGGGGGAGGGGGAAGTGAGAGGAGGAGGTGAAGGTGGGAAGTGGAGGTGAGAAATGGGAGGAGGAGGTGAGGTGGGAGGTGAGAAGTTAAGGGGAGAGGGGGAGGGGGAAGTGAGAGGAGGAGTGGAGAGGGAAGAGTGGAGGGGGATGGGGGAAGGAGGGTGAGGGAGGAGGACTGGAAACTGGAAAAGGGGAGGAACTCGGGAAAAGAAGAAAGGGAGGAGTAGGTAAAGAAAGAAGAGGAGGAGGAGGAGGAGGTGGAAGGAGGGGAGAAAAGAGGAGGAAGAGGAGGTAGAGTTGTTATTCTTAATATTATCGATGGTCTGGCAAACGGAATACTATGAAGATACTCTTTCTTAATTTTGTAATTATCTATTCGACAAAATCATTATTATCTTATCATCATCTTACTAATTAACTTACTGAGATGGAGCTGTATTATGAATTAATATATGATTATGATTTATGAATATATATCATTGTTATTTATATTGTAACATGATAATTCTAGATATATTATATTTGTATTGAATAGCATATAATATGCTACATGCAAGCATAATTAGTATTAATTATATATTAGTTTGAGTGTTGGGTATTTGGAATGAATTAGATTTTGTCAGTAAATAATGAATTAGATAACTGTTAAACTTAAAAGAAGCTGAGAATTAATATCAACGGGAGTTAAAGGATATTGAATAGATATTTTTTTCGATAGATAAGAATTAATAGATGGGTGAAGAATATGAAGATAGATATGAAATGGGATTAGATATAATATATTTATAAAAGTAATTACGTAGCTATTACCTCCAATAAATTTTAGTTCACTATTGAATTACGTTTTTATTTAATTATTTCATCTTTTATTTAATTTTTCTTGATGTCATTAGTATCACATTAACCTAATTTAGATTCTCTTTAATCAGTTTTATCCCATAAATCATATACTTTAATTCTTTAATTCTTTAATTGATACTTTAAATACAAATGACAATTCCTATTCGCTTCGTCCAGAATGAACTTAAGTTTTTTTTTTTTTATATAATATTTTTCTAAGTGACCTCACACCATCGGTCATAAAGCAAGTGTCAGGAAACGCGATCATAGGCTCAGTAATGACACTTAAGTGGTAATTAGTCGTTCACTTTAGCGCCGCCGAGATGCCTTGTCCTCTTTAAAGCAGCTGATGACAGGTTCATTACAGTCATTAAGGATGGCAGGAGTGTTGAAGGATCTACTCTTGAGTGCCATGAAGGATGTGGAGTGCCATCAAGTGCCATTGTCAAATTCTCGTTTTATTTTTATTTTTTGTTTGTTTATCTTCCGTTTCTTTCTATTTCTTTGTGTATTTATGTGTTTTTGTTATGATTATTGATATTATTATTGTAATTACTTTTGTTGCTGTTCTTTTTGGTAATAATAGTAGTAATATGGCCACGATTACCGATTACTGATTACAGATCCAATTAAAGAAATATCCAACTTACCGACGGGGAAAAAAACGCACGATATTTTCCTGAAAACTTTTAGTACGAAAGGAAGGAGAAAAGACCTCAAAAAGTTTCCAAAGACGATTTCTAATTGCAATCTGCAACTGCACGAAAATAACAAGGGAGGGAGGGAGGGAGGGAGGGAGGGAGGGAGGAAGGGAGGGAGGGAGGGAGGGAGGGAGGGAGGGAGGGAGAGAGAGAAGGGAGAGAGAGAGAGAGAGAGAGAGAGAGAGAGAGAGAGAGAGAGAGAGAGAGAGAGAGAGAGAGAGAGAGAGAGAGAGAGAGAGAGCGATAGAGGGAAAGAAATAAAGAGATACAAGATAACCAGATGAGAGACAGAGAGAGAGAGAGAGAGAAAGAGAGAAAAGAGACGCAAAAAAAAAAAAAAAAAAATCAAATCTTTAGATGATCCCCATAACATTCCCCATTATTTCCTAATGAATCAAAAGGTTCCAGTCTAATTGACTTTGAATTAAGCAACAGCAAAGACACGAAAAGTCCCATTAACTAAGGGATACACGCCCATCAAAACGACTCACGCCCGCTCCGTTAAAAAGAAGGGGGTGGGTGGGTAGAGGGGGGTAGAGGAAGAGAGGGGAAGGGTGGGTGTAGAGGAGGAGGAGGAGGAGGAGGAGGATAGGAGTGTAGAGGAGGAAGAGGAGGGGGGGAAGGAAGGGAGGAGGAGGGAAAGGAAGAGGAGGAAGAAGAAGAAGAAGCAGAGGAAGAAGAAGAAAAGGAAGAGGATAGGAGAAAGAAGAGGGGATGAAGAGGAGGTGAAGGAGAGAGCAGGAAGGAGAAGGAGGAGAGGAGTAGAAGAGAGTAAGAGTTGAAAAAAAAGAAAAAAGTTTGTTAAGTGGCCTCGAGCTCTCGCCGGAGGAAAAAGCTCTGAGAAAGGGCGATCAATTAGGAAAATTTGGCGACTGACACGATTGGTGTTCGGGCCATTGTGAAAGGGGGGTGGGGGGTTGGAGGCGAAGAGGGGGAGAGGGGAGAGGGGGAGACGGATGGAATGCAAGAGAGCTAAAAGAAATCGATACTGCATCGGCATATATGTATATGTGTGTGTGTATATATATATATATATATATATATATATATATATATATATATATATATATATGTATATATGTATATATGTATATATATTTATATATATATATATATATATATATATATATATATAGATATATAAAATATATATATATATATATATATATGTATATATATATATATATATATATATATATATATATATATATATATACATACACATACACACACACATATATGTATACATGTATGTGTCCCCTCACTTACGAACAATGTATGTTTAAAGATCATACTGTATGATAACAATACTAAATCAATGATAGTGATCATGAGGTAACTAAAAAAACTATGAGAATACTGACAACATTTATGCATGCGTCACAATGGAGAGAGAAAAAAAATGGAGTCACGAAATAACAAATAAAAAATATAACACAAAAACAGAATTAACGCACCAACACCCTACCCCCCCCAAAAAAAAAAAAGAAGATAAAAGAAGAAGAAGAAGAAGAAGAAAAAGATTCTAAAAAATGTTGACATTATTCTGTCTCGACTCCATTTGCCAGATTTGTACAGTTGTCTTCGAGAGATTCATGAGATTCTCCTAAGAGATCCTCCGAAGATTCCAGAAGATGTGGAGCTAAGAGGGGGGGGGGTAATTTTTTCTTCGTTTTTTTGTGGGATGTTATTCTTTTTCTAAGGGGGGGGGGGGCTTAGCAGAAGTGGAAGATTTCTTAAGATAAGAGAGGGAGAGGAACACGGTGGTTGGGAGAAGGAGAAAGTGGGAGAGAATGAAGGAAAGGAAAAGAGAGAGAGAGGAGAGGAAAATAGAGAGAGAGGAGAGGACAAATGAGAGATGGAGAGAGAAATAGAGAGATAAAAGGAGAGAAAGAGAGAGAGAGAGAGAGAAAGAGAGAGAGAGAGAAGAAGAGAGAGAGAGAAAGAGAGAGAGAGAGAGAGAGAGATAGAGGAGCAGAATATAGAGAAATAAATGAAGCACAAAGATAACAAAAACGAAGAAAAGGGAAAACAAGTAAAACAAGAACTATATAAATCGAACAAGTGGAAGAGGAGAACCAAGAGGAAGAAAAAGGCCAAGAGGAAGAGGAAAGCCAAGAGGAAGAAGAAAGCCAGGAGGGAGAGGAAAGCCAAGAGGAAGAAAAAGTCTAAGAGTAAAGCCATGAGGAAGAGGAGAACCAAGAGGAAGAAGAAAGCCAAGAGGAAGAAGGAGAAGAAGAAGAAGCAAGAGGAGAGGCGCCCGCACACGCCTCCCTCGTCCCGCTGGCGCAATTAACGTCTTAAGCACCATAAATCTTGTTAGAGTTTTAATATATCTATCGCCAACGACCGCTATACAGAAGAAAAAAATGTCTTAATATTTTAATAATATTATTATTATTATTATTATTATTATTATTATTATTATTATTATTATTATCATTATTATTATTATTATTATTATTATTATTATGATTATGATTTTTTTTTCATTTTTATTTATTTATTATTATTATTATTATTTTTTTTTTTGGGAGGGGGTAGTAGATAGTTTAAAGAGAAGGCTTGCACTGGGAGATGATATTGCATATGTTGATTGATTGATTTGATGGTTGTATTAATGGTGGGGATGATGAGGGGGAGGGGAGGGTGTCGGTTGGTAATGGGGAGGTGGGTGGGGGGGGGGATGGGCAATTATGGGTGGGAGGATCTTGGTTTTAATGATGGTGGTTGTGATGTTGTGGAATTAAGATTCGTCGTCATTGTCATTGTCATCATGATCATCATTGTCATCGTCATCGTCATCGTCATCATCTTCTTCATTATCATCATCATCATCTTCTTCATTATCATCATCATCTTCTTCTTCTTCTTCATTATCATCATCATCATAATCATCATCATCATCATCATCATCAT
>NW_028234426.1:3286302-3288802 GCF_977035675.1 Penaeus japonicus | reverse complement strand
TCCCGAAGAGGGTGTGGAAGTGGGTGGGTGGGAGGGAGGGTAGGTGGGAGGGAGGGTAGGTGGGAGGGAGGGGGGGAGAATGGAGGGAGGGAGGGAGGGGGTGGGGCTGGGGGGTTTAGAGGGGTGGAAGAAGGGGAGGAGAGGGAAGGGAAGATGTGAGGTGAGGAGATGAGGATGGGCCGGGAGGGGGGGGGGAGGAGGAAAGGGAAGAGGAGAGGATGAGGGAAGGGAATGGAAGGGAAGGGGAGAAGAGAGGAAAAGAAATGAGAGAAGAGAAAAGAGAGGAGAAAGGTGAAGTTGAATATGGTGGGTAGGGAGGGAGGGGAGGGGAGGGAAGGGGTCTTGTAACGCCTTAGAGCTTAAAATTTTACACACAGGGTTATTAAGTTGTTTTATTCAGTGTTACTCTTTACGATTATATTAAAATTGAGAGAAAAAAGAGAAAGAGAAAGAGAACGAGAAAGAGGGGGAGATAAAGGAGGAGAATGATGATGATGGGGAGAAGGAAGAGGAGGAGGAGGAGGAGAAAGATGATGATGAGGAGGAGGAGTAGGAGGAGGAGAAGGAGGAAGAGGAAGAGGAAGATGAAGAGGTAGAGGTAGAGGAAGAGGAAGAGGAAGAGGAAGAGAAGAAGAAGAAGAAGAAGAAGAAGCAGAAGAAGCAGAAGAAGGAAAGGAGAAGGAAAAAAAAACAAGAACAAGAACAAAAAAGGAGGAAATAGAGGAGGAGGAGCAGGAGGAAAACGAGAAGAAGGAGTAGTAGGGGGAACGGTAGGGTTCGGGTTGTGGGGGGGGGGGGTAGGAAGAGGACAAAGGTTGTTCCACTTGGCTGCCTCGGGCCCCTTGAGCTTCAGTCGTCCGGGAACAACGACACGACCACTTTCTTCAACTCCTGTTCTTATATTTTTGGAATTTAATGGACCACTAAGATTATGAATTAGAAGATAAGGAAAAAGGGGGGGAAGTATGAGTTGATGTAGGAGAACTTGTCTACTTTTTTTTTGGATAATTTGTTGTGATTTTTTTTTCTTTTTTTTATCTATTTAATTTTGGATATGTATTGATATCGAAGCTTTGAATATAAATGTGATCTTGTATATATATATATATATATATATATATATATATATATATATATAGAGAGAGAGAGAGAGAGAGAGAGAGAGAGAGAGAGAGAGAGAGAGAGAGAGAGAGAGAGAGAGAGAGAAAGAAAGAAAGAGAAAGAGTGAGAAATATGTAGATAAATATTGCTGAATAGATATATATAATTTTAGATAAAAGTATATACCGTAGTTATCCCTATAAACACACCAACCAAGATAATATTTTCATTTCGAAGAAAATAAAAGTCAAGTGGAAAAAAGAAAAAAGAAAAAAAAATTGATCGAGTACTTCAGATTTCGAGGAATCTTTCGAGGTGAGTTGTATAAGATGATTTTTTTTTCTTTTTTTTTTTTTCTTCTTTTTTTATTCATTCTCTTTATATATCTCGAGAGTGAATTGCTGGAAGGAAATGTCCCTCGTATATTTTGGGAAGATATTATTTGAAGTTGCATGAGCACTAGAGAAAATAGTAGAAAAAAAAAATGAATCGATAGATGGAAATAAAATTAAATATACAGTATACGGATATAAATATATATATATATATATATATATATATATATATATATATATATGTATATATACACATATACATATACATACATACATACATACATATATATAATATATATATATTATATATATTATATATATTATATATATATATATATTCTTTTATGAAAAAAAAAAATAGAAGCAAGAAGATTATCAAAGGTACTTGGATGACAGAGGCAGAACAAGACGTCATTTTCGTCCTCAAAAATATGGATGCCATTGGTTGCAGGCTCCGTTCTTGTGCCCCTTTTGATTTTCTTTTTTTTTTCCTTTTTTATTGTTTTATTTATTTTTTGTTTATCTGTTTATGTTATCATTATTTATATTTATTTATTTTTCATTATTATCTTTTTTTTTCTTTTTCTTTTTTTTTTTTTTGCTTCTCCCTTTATCTTTTTTTTTTCGTTTTCTTTTTTTTTCAGGGTAATTTGTGTATTTACTCGGTACTCGCTTGATATGTATTATTATTATTATTATCACTATTATTATTAATATCATTAATAATATAATATAAATATATATTTTTGTTTCTTGTGGATTATTTCACATACATGAGGTACACACATATCCCTTTTTTGACAATTATAGATAAGCGTAAAGGATAAAGAGACGCATACACACACACACAAACACAAACACACACACACACACACACACACACACACACACACACACACACACACACACACACACACACACACACACACACACACACATAAACAAACACCCCCTCCCCCTCCCCACCCCCCCACCTCACCCCACAACCCCCACAACACCTAAATCCATCCCTCCACACAATACAAGAGTAAAATGGAAGAAAGTGGAACGAAAAAGACAAGAAA